>NC_090237.1:40960736-41260736 GCF_024489055.1 Chanodichthys erythropterus
ACATAAAATAAATGTATTTCAAATACATTTTGGTATATTTATTTTTCACTAGGAACAGTCAAGTCTGGTAGCTCTTATGGCCAGTGGAGCTGGTGCTTTACAGAGAGTAAATGAGAAAAAAGAAAAGAAAAGAAAAAAGAAAAAAAACAGCCAGAATCAGCCAGAAAGTTGGGTGTTCCAACAATACACCAGCTATCCATAAACCTATTTTTGTGCTCATTGTGGGATATCGCATTAAAAGACACAGGATCGCAACGCCAAGATGCGCATTAATTCTAAAAATGCACATAAATAATATGTGTTCAGTTGAGATGGGTAATTTTTTATTTGAAAAGAAGACATGTACATAAACTACGACTGAAACTCGTTTACTGAATAAATCCCTCAACGTTGAACAATAAAGTCATGTGACTTTGCCTCAGCAGAGGCTGTGATTGGATAACTATGACTGACCAGTGGACCAATCACATCGCAGCATCTCAAATGTTGGTTTGGTGTTTCTGAAAGTCAAAGTCTGTCATCAGAATGATTTGGTTTAATTCCTCCAGAAGCGTCTCACATGATTGTGTTCGAACGCAAGATCACATGACAGTGTTTACTGTGTTTCGTCTGACGCTCTGAGACAAACTCATTTATGATGGAGAAAAAAGAGATTCTTCCATTTTTAGTACTGATATTTTGCACCAAGTGATGACTTTGTTTTCTGGAACACATGGGATAGAAAGGCTGCTTTATTCACAAATGTTTTATGCGATTTTCCAATTTTTGTGCACGAGTTAAATTGGCAACTTTGGATGGAAACACAGCTAATGATCCCAAAAACACATCAGAAGTGGTAAAGGAATGACTCAATCAGGCTAGAATTAAGCTTTTGAATCAAGAATGTCCTTCTCAAAGTCCCGACTCAAACACTGTTGAGAACATGTGGACTGTGTTGATTGTCAACAAATGTAGTTGAACTGCAGCAGTTCTGTCAAACATTCATTCAGAAGCTTGTGGATGATCAATGCCAAAAGTGCTTTAACTGAAGTAATAATGGCCAAGGGATCTGCATCCAAACATTGTTTTTGACCCTGCCGATTTGGTCACATTTCCAGAAAATCCTCATTAACTTATATGCAAAAAAATGTATCATTTTAAACTGTTTGTAAACTTTTGACCAGACCTGGTTATATAATAAACCTATGTTATTACTTGCTTGATACACAAATCTCATCTAATACACATTATAAATGATAATAAGCATGATAACGTCAAACAGTATTTTACTTCAGACCCCCGTCTGTATTAATTTTTCATTTCCAGGGGCGTTTTTACCTTTATGAGGTAACTTTGAAACACTGCATGCCGTACATAAACGTAAATCTAAATAATTAATGGATATCCCAAAGTAGAAGAAGGCAAAAGTGCTACTTATTTTTATATTAGTGCCCAAATGAATCCTGAGAACTGGTTGTGATGGTGGCAGATGTACTAAACCCACAGGTCTAGAGTGGAATAATATGAAGTATAACAAACTAAAAAGACAAGTTCACTATGGGAAGTTTTTGCCATTATTAACGGGACCCTTTTTGCAATATTTAAGTTTTTTTGGCTTTACTAGTTTTTACTGTATATGTACATTTGTCTGATGCTGTCAGCCTTAACAGCTGCGCACACAGAGAGCTGGTGAGCTGTGTGGGATGGACGTCAGCTGATGAGCTGTACTCCTGCAGTGACGACCATCAGATCCTCAGGTGGAACCTGCTCACCAATGACACCAGTGTGCTGGTCAAACTCCAGGATGAGATCTATCCCATCGACCTGCACTGGTTCCCTAAGACCGTGAGCGGCAAGAAACAAGCCGTGGCTGAGATCTTCGCCCTCACCAGCACTGATGGTAAAACTTCTGTTATGATCGGCCCGCCTCTTCACATGTGACATGAATAACAGCAAGTTTTAACATGTGACCTGTCAGGCGTTGTGCTTTGATTCTGGGGTGAAATATGGCCTCCAGTTCTTGAATATGGCCCATGTTCAAGTACTGGCTTTACAGCTTTTGTTTAGAGCTCTGCAACAGATCTGCTGACCAATGGCAGAGGTGTTGACAGCTACTGTACAGAAACTGTATTTCTGAGGGCCTGCTCACACACATCTCATTGGCACAATATTTCATGCACTTCTAACCTGCACTCACATGCACTAAATATAGCACAGCAAAGGGCAGCTACATGCTGATTTGCAGTTTTAGGCGACCACAAATTACACAGAACACTCAGGGTTCTTTTAATACGCGCCGCCACTAAGTATACGCTTGGCTAGCGTCCTCAATATCTGTCTCCATGCCTGACTGCCGTCTGTCTGCAGCACTGCTCTGACCTGCACAGCACAGCACACACACACACACAGGAAAGCAGCACGCAGAGGAAATCAACTACTGCTCATGGCGAGTTTTGGACAATTTGATAATTTATGTGGTGAAAAAGTGAACAGCTCTATTCAATAATATCTGGCTGAAACTCACGCAAACATTTCTAGTTCATATTTCACCCCCCAAAAAACAGAAAAACATTAAGAAACTAAAACGAAGCTTGTGTTATGACAACAACGTAACAATATTTTCATCACAGCTAAGCTGATATTTCCCACAACTTCTTTTGTTGTTTTATATTCACCACTAAATAAAAAATAAAAAAAGTAATTGTGACTTTTTGTCTCACAATTCAGATTTTTTGAGATTTAAAGTTGCAATTACGAGTTATAAAGTCAAATATGCATGACATAAAGTCGAAATCGAGTTATAAAGTCAGAATTGTGAGTTATAAAGTCGGAATTGTGAGTTATAAAGTCGGAATTGTGTGATATAAAGTCAGAATTGAGATATAAAGTCTGAATTGTGAGTTATAAAGTCAGAATTGTGAGTTATAAAGTCAGAATTGTGTGATATAAAGTCAGAATTGAGTTATAAAGTCGGAATTGTGAGTTATAAAGTCGGAATTGTGAGATATAAAGTCAGAATTGAGTTATAAAGTCGGAATTGTGAGTTATAAAGTCGGAATTGTGAGATATAAAGTCAGAATTGTGAGTTATAAAGTCAGAATTGTGTGATATAAAGTCAGAATTGAGTTATAAAGTCGGAATTGTGAGTTATAAAGTCGGAATTGTGAGATATAAAGTCAGAATTGAGTTATAAAGTCGGAATTGTGTGATATAAAGTCAGAATTGAGTTATAAAGTCGGAATTGTGAGATATAAAGTCAGAATTGTTAGTTATAAAGTCAGAATTGTGTGATATAAAGTCAGAATTGAGTTATAAAGTCGGAATTGTGAGTTATAAAGTCGGAATTGTGAGATATAAAGTCAGAATTGAGTTATAAAGTCGGAATTGTGTGATATAAAGTCAGAATTGAGATATAAAGTCTGAATTGTGAGTTATAAAGTCAGAATTGTGAGTTATAAAGTCAGAATTGTGTGATATAAAGTCAGAATTGAGTTAAAAAGTCGGAATTGTGAGTTATAAAGTCGGAATTGTGAGATATAAAGTCAGAATTGAGTTATAAAGTCGGAATTGTGAGTTATAAAGTCGGAATTGTGAGATATAAAGTCAGAATTGAGTTATAAAGTCGGAATTGTGAGTTATAAAGTCGGAATTGTGAGTTATAAAGTCGGAATTGTGAGATATAAAATCAGAATTGAGTTATAAAGTCGGAATTGTGAGTTATAAAGTCGGAATTGTGAGATATAAAGTCAAAATTTAGAGATATAAAGTCAGAATTGTGTGATATAAAGTCAGAATTGAGTTATAAAGTCGGAATTGTGAGATATAAAGTCAAAATTTAGAGATATAAAGTCAGAATTGTGAGTTATAAAGTTGGAATTTAGAGATATAAAGTCAGAATTGTGTGATATAAAGTCGGAATTGTGAGTTATATAGTCGGAATTGTGAGATATAAAGTCGGAATTGGGAGTTGTAAAGTCGGAATTGGGAGTTATAAAGTTGGAATTGTGAGATAAAAAGTCGGAATTGTGAGATATAAAGTCGGAATTGTGAGATATAAAGTCGGAATTGTGAGTTATAATGTCTGAACTGTGAGTTATAATGTCTGAATTGTGAGTTATAAAGTCGGAATTGTGAGTTATAAAGTCAGAATTGTGAGTTATAAAGTCGGAATTGTGAGATAAAAAGTCGGAATTGTGAGATATAAAGTCGGAATTGTGAGTTATAATGTCTGAATTGTGAGTTATAAAGTCGGAATTGTGAGTTATAATGTCTGAATTGTTAGATATAAAGTCGGAATTGTGAGTTATAAAGTCGGAATTGTGAGATATAAAGTCGGAATTGGGAGTTATAAGAATTGTGAGTTATAAAGTCGGAATTGTGAGATATAAAGTCGGAATTGGGAGTTATAAGAATTGTGAGATATAAAGTTGGAATTGTGAGTTATAAAGTCGGAATTGTGAGTTATAAAGTCAAAATTTAGAGATATAAAGTCGGAATTGTGAGTTATAAAGTCGGAATTGTGAGTTATAAAGTCGGAATTGTGAGATATAAAGTCAGAATTGAGTTATAAAGTCGGAATTGTGAGTTATAAAGTCGGAATTGTGAGATATAAAGTCAAAATTTAGAGATATAAAGTCAGAATTGTGTGATATAAAGTCGGAATTGAGTTATAAAGTCGGAATTGTGTGATATAAAGTCAGAATTGTGAGTTATAAAGTCGGAATTGTGAGATATAAAGTCGGAATTGTGAGTTATAATGTCTGAATTGTGAGTTATAATGTCTGAATTGTGAGATATAAAGTTGGAATTGTGAGTTATAAAGTCGGAATTGTGAGTTATAAATTGAGAATTGTGTGATATAAAGTCAGAATTGAGTCATAAAGTCGGAATTGTGTGATATAAAGTTGGAATTTAGAGATTTAAAGTCAGAATTGTGTGATATAAAGTCGGAATTGTGAGTTATAAAGTCAGAATTGTGAGTTATAAATTGAGAATTGTGTGATATAAAGTCAGAATTGAGTCATAAAGTCGGAATTGCGTGATATAAAGTCAGAATTGTGAGATATAAAGTCAGAATTGAGTTATAAAGTCGAAATTGTGAGTTATAAAGTCGGAATTGTGAGTTATAAAGTCGGAATTGTGAGATATAAAGTCAGAATTGTGAGTTATAAAGTCAGAATCGAGTTATAAAGTCGGAATTGCGTGATATAAAGTCAGAATTGTGAGATATAAAGTCAAAATTTAGAGATATAAAGTCAGAATTGTGTGATATAAAGTCGGAATTGTGAGTTATAAAGTCAGAATTGTGAGTTATAAAGTCAGAATTGTGTTATATAAAGTCAGAATTGAGTTATAAAGTCGGAATTGTGAGTTATAAAGTCGGAATTGTGAGATAAAGTCAGAATTGTGTGATATAAAGTCAGAATTGTGTGATATAAAGTCGGAATTGACTTTATAAGTCGGAATTGTGAGATATAAAGTCAGAATTGTTAGTTATAAAGTCAGAATTGTGTGATATAAAGTCAGAATTGAGTTATAAAGTCGGAATTGTGAGTTATAAAGTCGGAATTGTGAGATATAAAGTCAGAATTGAGTTATAAAGTCGGAATTGTGTGATATAAAGTCAGAATTGAGATATAAAGTCTGAATTGTGAGTTATAAAGTCAGAATTGTGAGTTATAAAGTCAAAATTTAGAGATATAAAGTCAGAATTGTGTGATATAAAGTCGGAATTGAGTTATAAAGTCGGAATTGTGTGATATAAAGTCAGAATTGTGAGTTATAAAGTCGGAATTGTGTGATATAAAGTCGGAATTGAGTTATAAAGTCGGAATTGTGAGTTATAAAGTCGGAATTGTGAGATATAAAGTCAGAATTGAGTTATAAAGTCGGAATTGTGAGATATAAAGTCGGAATTGTGTGATATAAAGTCGGAATTCAGTTATAAAGTCAGAATTCAGTTATAAAGTTGGAATTGTGAGTTATAAAGTCAGAATTGTGTGATATAAAGTCGGAATTCAGTTATAAAGTCAGAATTCAGTTATAAAGTTGGAATTGTGAGTTATAAAGTCAGAATTGTGAGTTATAAAGTCAGAATTTAGAGATATAAAGTCGGAATTGTGAGTTATAAAGTCGGAATTGTGAGATATAAAGTCAGAATTGAGTTATAAAGTCGGAATTGTGAGTTATAAAGTCGGAATTGTGAGTTATAAAGTCGGAATTGTGAGATATATAGTCAGAATTGAGTTATAAAGTCGGAATTGTGAGTTATAAAGTCGAAATTGTGAGGTATAAAGTCGGAATTGTGAGATATAAAGTCAGAATTGAGTTATAAAGTCGGAATTGTGAGTTATAAAGTCGGAATTGTGAGTTATAAAGTCGGAATTGTGAGATATAAAGTCAGAATTGAGTTATAAAGTCGGAATTGTGAGTTATAAAGTCGGAATTGTGAGTTATAAAGTCGGAATTGTGAGATATAAAGTCAGAATTGAGTTATAAAGTCGGAATTGTGAGTTATAAAGTCGGAATTGTGAGATATAAAGTCAAAATTCAGAGATATAAAGTCAGAATTGTGTGATATAAAGTCGGAATTGAGTTATAAAGTCGGAATTGTGTGATATAAAGTCAGAATTGTGAGTTATAAAGTCGGAATTGTGAGATAAAAAGTCGGAATTGTGAGTTTTAATGTCTGAATTGTGAGATATAAAGTTGGAATTGTGAGTTATAAAGTCGGAATTGTGAGTTATAAAGTCGGAATTGTGAGATATAAAGTCGGAATTGTGAGTTATAAAGTCGGAATTGTGAGATAAAAAGTCGAATTGTGAGATATAAAGTCGGAATTGTAAGATATAAAGTCGGAATTGTGAGATATAAAGTCGGAATTGTGAGATATAAAGTTGGAATTGTGAGTTATAAAGTCAGAATTGTGTAATATAAAGTCAGAATTGAGTTATAAAGTCGGAATTGTGAGATATAAAGTCAGAATTGTTTGATATAAAGTCAGAATTGTTTGATATAAAGTCAGAATTGAGTTATAAAGTCAGAATTGAGTTATTGTCACAGATCCCTTGTTCTCCTAGACTCCATTTCCCAACATCCTCCTGTTCTCCACACCTGCACCCACTTCCCTCGTCATCTCCCTATCATCACGGATCACCTGCACCTAGGACTCTATTGTTAGCACTCCCTTTATATGACACTCACTCCCTTCACTCCTTGTCCGTTCTGAATGTTGTTTACTGTATATGTTGGCGTTCCTTACCTTTGTTTGATTAAAGTTCTATGTTCATTGTGGAAATCCGTATCAGCCTCATCTCTACACCAGCATATCATAACAGAAGAACGGACCCAAAAACTTTGGATTTCCACAGTATGGAGACTTCCACCAGCTCCCTGGCTCCTGCTCCTCCAGCGCCTCTCACTCTTCTAACAGCCAGCGAACGCATTATCGGGCTCCTGCAGGTAGGACGTTCGCTGGAGAGGTATGTGGAGGAGTTCGTGGAGCTTGCTTTCTTGTCTGACTGGCCTGATGCTCAGTTGATCTCCTTGTTTTTGGATGGATTGGATGACGACACTATCCGTTTTGATGAACCTGTTTTTTGTTTCTCCTTAAGCGACACTATCAATTTAATTTTGTGGTTGAATGGCTCCAATTTCTTAGTAGAAGAGGTTCAGGATCAGTGTTGTCGTCCGGTCCATCCAGAAACACGGTTGGCCGGGCCAGTCAGTCAACCTCCGGCTTCCTCCGCATACCGCTCCAGCGAACTCCCTGCCTGCCCCAGGCTGGACCCATATTCCGCTACTGGGCCCAGTAAGCGGAGGAGGAGGAAGAAAGCGGCACCAATGTCTCCAGAGCCCGCTCCAGTATCTCCAGAGCCCGCTCCAGTATCTCCAGAGCCCGCTCCAGTATCTCCAGAGCCCGCTCCAGTATCTCCAGAGCCCGCTCCAGTATCTCCAGAGCCCGCTCCAGTATCTCCAGAGCCCGCTCCAGTATTTCCAGAGCCCGCTCCAGTATCTCCAGAGCCAGCTCCAGTATCTCCAGAGCCAGCTCCAGTATCTCCAGAGCCAGCTCCAGTATCTCCAGAGCCAGCTCCAGTATCTCCAGAGCCAGCTCCAGTCCCCACAGAGCCAGCTCCAGTGCCTGTGGGGATTTTAATTGTATTTGAGGGGATGAAATGGCCCTCAACCCCAGTCTCCGCCGAGCCAAGTTCTCCAGTCTCCTCCGAGCCAAGTTCTCCAGTCTCCTCCGAGCCAAGTTCTCCAGTCTCCTCCGAGCCAAGTTCTCCAGTCTCCTCCGAGCCAAGTTCTCCAGTCTCCGCCTCCGAGCCAAGTTCTCCAGTCTCCGCCGCCGAGCCAAGTTCTCCAGTCTCCGCCGCCGAGCCAAGTTCTCCAGTCTCCGCCGCCGAGCAAAGTTCTCCAGTCTCCGCCGCCGAGCAAAGTTCTCCAGTCTCCGCCGCCGAGCAAAGATCTCCAGTCTCCGCCGCCGAGCAAAGTTCTCCAGTCTCCGCCGCCGAGCAAAGTTCTCCAGTCTCCGCCGCCGAGCAAAGTTCTCCAGTCTCCGCCGCCGAGCAAAGTTCTCCAGTCTCCGCCGCCGAGCAAAGTTCTCCAGTCTCCAACGCCGAGCAAAGTTCTCCAGTCTCCGACGCCGAGCAAAATTCTCCAGTCTCCGACGCCTACGAGCCCTCAGCTCCAGCCGCCGCCGCCGAGCCCTCAGCTCCAGCCGCCGCCGCCGAGCCAGCCGCTCCAGCCGCCGCCGCCGAGCCTGCCGCTCCAGCCGCCGCCGCCGAGCCAGCCGCTCCAGCCGCCGCCGCCGAGCCTGCCGCTCCAGCCGCCGCCGCCGAGCCAGCCGCTCCAGCCGCCGCCGCCGAGCCTGCCGCTCCAGCCGCCGCCGCCGAGCCAGCCGCTCCTAGTATGGTCTCTGTGATTGAACTCTCCAGCCCAAAGACTGTTTTCCCTCCCTGCCTCCCTCACCCGCCTCCTCCAAGTCATGTCTATACTGCACCTCCACCTCAAGCCCCCTCGCCACCTCAGATCTCCACCTCGGACCTCTGGGCGATTACCTTCACCCCGGCTCCAACCTCCCTCTGCTCCACCGTTGCCCATCAGTCCTCCAGCTTCACCAGTCTCCATCCTGCCTCCACTCACACCTTGGTCATTCATCAGCCTGCCCTCCCCTCTGGACTTCACTCCTCCGTCTCCGCTCCGTCACTCCGTCCCTCGGATTCAGTTGGCCTCCTCACTCCCCCCGGTGTTCGTTTTGTTGGCTGTCCTTCTGCTTTCACTGCGGCCTTCTGGAGCCCCGGCTGCGCTTCGGTCGGCGGAGCCTTCGGTTCCGCCATCACCCGCCAGTCCTTCAGCGACGCCTGGGCTCAACGCCTCGAAGGCTTCGGCTCCTGACCCGCCATGGCTGCCCGCTGCACCTGACCCTCCATGGCAGCCCGCTGCACCTGACCCTCCATGGCAGCCCGCTGCACCTGACCCTCCATGGCAGCCCGCTGCACCTGACCCTCCATGGCAGCCCGCTGCACCTGACCCTCCATGGCAGCCCGCTGCACCTGACCCTCCATGGCAGCCCGCTGCACCTGACCCTCCATGGCAGCCCGCTGCACCTGACCCTCCATGGCAGCCCGCTGCACCTGACCCTCCATGGCAGCCCGCTGCACCTGACCCTCCATGGCAGCCCGCTGCACCTGACCCTCCATGGCAGCCCGCTGCACCTGACCCTCCATGGCTGCCCACGGCTCCAGACCCGCCATGGTTCATGGATCCGCCCTGGAGACCTCCGTTCCTGTCCGCTCCTCTCCCTGCTCCTGCATGAGGTCTCCAGGGCGCCCGCCCCCCCTCCCGGTGTCTCCATCTACGGCGCGAGGTCGCGCCTACCGGGAGGGGGGAGTACTGTCACAGATCCCTTGTTCTCCTAGACTCCATTTCCCAACATCCTCCTGTTCTCCACACCTGCACCCACTTCCCTCGTCATCTCCCTATCATCACGGATCACCTGCACCTAGGACTCTATTGTTAGCACTCCCTTTATATGACACTCACTCCCTTCACTCCTTGTCCGTTCTGAATGTTGTTTACTGTATATGTTGGCGTTCCTTACCTTTGTTTGATTAAAGTTCTATGTTCATTGTGGAAATCCGTATCAGCCTCATCTCTACACCAGCATATCATAACAGTTATAAAGTCAGAATTGAGTTATAAAGTCGGAATTGTGAGTTATAAAGTCGGAATTGTGAGATATAAAGTCAGAATTGAGTTATAAAGTCGGAATTGTGAGTTATAAAGTCGGAATTGTGAGATATAAAGTCAAAATTCAGAGATATAAAGTCAGAATTGTGTGATATAAAGTCGGAATTGAGTTATAAAGTCGGAATTGTGTGATATAAAGTCAGAATTGTGAGTTATAAAGTCGGAATTGTGAGATAAAAAGTCGGAATTGTGAGTTTTAATGTCTGAATTGTGAGATATAAAGTTGGAATTGTGAGTTATAAAGTCGGAATTGTGTGATATAAAGTCAGAATTGTGAGTTATAAAGTCGGAATTGTGAGATAAAAAGTCGGAATTGTGAGTTTTAATGTCTGAATTGTGAGATATAAAGTTGGAATTGTGAGTTATAAAGTCGGAATTGTGAGTTATAAAGTCGAATTGTGAGATATAAAGTCGGAATTGTAAGATATAAAGTCGGAATTGTGAGATATAAAGTCGGAATTGTGAGATATAAAGTTGGAATTGTGAGTTATAAAGTCAGAATTGTGTAATATAAAGTCAGAATTGAGTTATAAAGTCGGAATTGTGAGATATAAAGTCAGAATTGTTTGATATAAAGTCAGAATTGTTTGATATAAAGTCAGAATTGAGTTATAAAGTCAGAATTGAGTTATAAAGTCAGAATTGAGTTATAAAGTCGGAATTGTGAGTTATAAAGTCGGAATTGTGAGATATAAAGTCAGAATTGAGTTATAAAGTCGGAATTGTGAGATATAAAGTCAGAATTGAGATATAAAGTCAGAATTGTGTGATATAAAGTTGGAATTTAGAGATATAAAGTCAGAATTGTGTGATATAAAGTCAGAATTGTGTGATATAAAGTCAGAATTGAGTTATAAAGTCGGAATTGTGAGTTATAAAGTCGGAATTGTGAGTTATAAAGTCGGAATTGTGAGATATAAAGTCGGAATTGTGAGATATAAAGTCAGAATTGTGAGTTATAAAGTCAGAATTGTGTGATATAAAGTCAGAATTGAGTTATAAAGTCGGAATTGTGAGTTATAAAGTCGGAATTGTGAGATATAAAGTCAGAATTGAGTTATAAAGTCGGAATTGTGAGATATAAAGTCAGAATTGAGATATAAAGTCAGAATTGTGTGATATAAAGTTGGAATTTAGAGATATAAAGTCAGAATTGTGTGATATAAAGTCAGAATTGAGTTATAAAGTCGGAATTGTGAGTTATAAAGTCGGAATTGTGAGATATAAAGTCAGAATTGAGTTATAAAGTCGGAATTGTGAGTTATAAAGTCGGAATTGTGAGATATAAAGTCAGAATTGTGAGTTATAAAGTCAGAATTGTGTGATATAAAGTCAGAATTGAGTTATAAAGTCGGAATTGTGAGTTATAAAGTCGGAATTGTGAGATATAAAGTCAGAATTGAGTTATAAAGTCGGAATTGTGTGATATAAAGTCAGAATTGAGTTATAAAGTCGGAATTGTGAGATATTAAGTCTGAATTGTGAGTTATAAAGTCAGAATTGTGAGTTATAAAGTCAGAATTGTGTGATATAAAGTCAGAATTGAGTTATAAAGTCGGAATTGTGAGTTATAAAGTCGGAATTGTGAGATATAAAGTCAGAATTGAGTTATAAAGTCGGAATTGTGAGTTATAAAGTCGGAATTGTGAGATATAAAGTCAGAATTGTGAGTTATAAAGTCAGAATTGTGTGATATAAAGTCAGAATTGAGTTATAAAGTCGGAATTGTGAGTTATAAAGTCGGAATTGTGAGATATAAAGTCAGAATTGAGTTATAAAGTCGGAATTGTGTGATATAAAGTCAGAATTGAGTTATAAAGTCGGAATTGTGAGATATAAAGTCAGAATTGTTAGTTATAAAGTCAGAATTGTGTGATATAAAGTCAGAATTGAGTTATAAAGTCGGAATTGTGAGTTATAAAGTCGGAATTGTGAGATATAAAGTCAGAATTGAGTTATAAAGTCGGAATTGTGTGATATAAAGTCAGAATTGAGATATAAAGTCTGAATTGTGAGTTATAAAGTCAGAATTGTGAGTTATAAAGTCAGAATTGTGTGATATAAAGTCAGAATTGAGTTATAAAGTCGGAATTGTGAGTTATAAAGTCGGAATTGTGAGATATAAAGTCAGAATTGAGTTATAAAGTCGGAATTGTGAGATATAAAGTCAGAATTGAGTTATAAAGTCGGAATTGTGAGTTATAAAGTCGGAATTGTGAGTTATAAAGTCGGAATTGTGAGATATAAAGTCAGAATTGAGTTATAAAGTCGGAATTGTGAGTTATAAAGTCGGAATTGTGAGATATAAAGTCAAAATTTAGAGATATAAAGTCAGAATTGTGTGATATAAAGTTGGAATTTAGAGATATAAAGTCAGAATTGTGTGATATAAAGTCGGAATTGTGAGTTATATAGTCGGAATTGTGAGATATAAAGTCGGAATTGGGAGTTGTAAAGTCGGAATTGTGAGTTATAAAGTTGGAATTGTGAGATAAAAAGTCGGAATTGTGAGATATAAAGTCGGAATTGTGAGATATAAAGTCGGAATTGTGAGTTATAATGTCTGAATTGTGAGTTATAATGTCTGAATTGTGAGTTATAAAGTCGGAATTGTGAGTTATAAAGTCAGAATTGTGAGTTATAAAGTCGGAATTGTGAGATATAAAGTCGGAATTGTGAGATATAAAGTCGGAATTGTGAGTTATAAAGTCGGAATTGTGAGATATAAAGTCGGAATTAGGAGTTATAAGAATTGTGAGATATAAAGTTGGAATTGTGAGTTATAAAGTCGGAATTGTGAGTTATAATGTCTGAATTGTTAGATATAAAGTCGGAATTGAGTTAAAAAGTCGGAATTGGGAGTTATAAAGTCGGAATTGGGAGATATAAAGTCAGAATTGAGTTATAAAGTCGGAATTGTGAGATAAAAAGTCGGAATTGTGAGATATAAAGTCGGAATTGTGAGTTATAATGTCTGAATTGTGAGTTATAAAGTCGGAATTGTGAGTTATAAAGTCTGAATTGTGAGATATAAAGTTGGAATTGTGAGTTATAAAGTCTGAATTGTGAGTTATAAGAATTGTGAGATATAAAGTTGGAATTGTGAGTTATAATGTCTGAATTGTTAGATATAAAGTCGGAATTGTGAGTTATAAAGTCGGAATTGTGAGTTATAAAGTCTGAATTGTGAGATATAAAGTTGGAATTGTGAGTTATAAAGTCTGAATTGTGAGTTATAAGAATTGTGAGATATAAAGTCGGAATTGTGAGTTATAATGTCTGAATTGTTAGATATAAAGTCGGAATTGTGAGTTATAAAGTCGGAATTGTGAAATATAAAGTCAGAATTGGGAGTTATAAAGTCGGAATTGTGAGATATAAAGTCAATTGAGTTATAAAGTCGGAATTGTGAGTTATAAAGTTGGAATTGTGAGTTATAAGATCTGAATTGTGAGTTATAAAGTCTGAATTGTAAGATAAAAAGTCGGAATTGTGAGATATAAAGTCGGAATTGTGAGATATAAAGTCGGAAATGTGAGATGTAAAGTCGGAATTGTGAGATATAAAGTCGGAATTGTGAGTTATAAAGTTGGAATTGTGAGATAAAAAGTCAGAATTGTGAGACATAAAGTCGGAATTTTGAGATATAAAGTCGGACTTGTGAGATATAAAGTTGGAATTGTGAGTTATAAAGTCTGAATTGTGAGATAAAAAGTCGCAATTATCTTTTTAATTTTTTTTATTTCATAGCGGAAACAATTTTCCATACATTTGTAATACTGAGTATTTGAAAATTGCAATGATATGCTGTCTGTATTTGTACTGAAGCTTTACTTCTTTAAGCCCCGTTCACACTGAGGATGATAACTACAACTATAAAGGTTTATTAGTTATTCTATGAGAATAGGGAAGTCCACACCACAGCTGCAGTGATAACAACACAATATCATTGGATCACTTTCAGCCAATCAGAATCCACTAGACTTCAAAGGCTCAAGCATTTAAAGCAGCAGGTGACGTAAGTGCAGAGAGCACTTCAGATCGTTATTGTGCATTGATGTGTGGGCACTAATATAGTTATGATTAGAGTTATTGTTCTGGTGTGAACAGGCCTTTACAGTACTGTTATTAAGATTTCTGTCCTCATCTTCTTTGGTTTGCTACGCTCGTCTAGTGTTTGTGAGCAGAGTGTGGTGTCCTCTCTCTGCAGACTGACTGTGTGCTGTTGTGTTGTGTAGGTAAACTCCACCTGGTGTCTAAATCGGGCCGTATAGAGAAGAGTGTGGAGGCCCATCGAGGAGCCGTTCTGGCTGGACGCTGGAATCATGACGGAACCGCTCTTATCACAGGTTCATCAATACACACCCTCAACAGACTTCATCTGAAGACATTCAGCTCCATACAACACACAGAGCTGAAGGAAAAAAATCAACAGTAAAACCGCACAGAGCTGCTTACTCTCACAGACTAAGAGCAGACCAGTCAAAATGAAGTTGTGTTGATGAAAATTAGTAATTGTTATAAATTACACATATTCTGGCCACGACAAAAAAAAAAAACATTTAGCTTATTAGTCTCACATTATTACCTGTTTTTGAGTTCTGAACAGTAAGTTACTCTAGGGCAGTGGTATTCAAATGGCGGACCGCAGGACATAATTGCACCATTTTACCGATTCTACAGATTAAAGTGAGCCATGCATCAAAACAGCGGAGCGGTACACATCACAAGCGCTCAGCGTTGTTTACGATAATGATCTTTTGGCACTACTTCCTCTAATATTTATCTAGAGCCAAACACGCTTCATTCAAGCCCTTTCCGCTCCGTGCATGTTCTCTCTCCAGCTAAAGACGTAAAGCGCCGCATTAAGACCTGCAGATGACGCGATATCTTAACAATGGTAGCAGAAGCACTGTAAGCAGAAAAATAGATACTTTTGCTTAAATGCTGCAGAAAATGAGAATGCAGCAAAAATAGAGACTGGAACTTTAATTGAAAACCACTGCTCTAGGGATCTGTTTGTGTGGGAAGTGTGACATTGCAAAATTTCACCCGAAAAGGCCCTTTTGTTCCAAACCTGTATGACTTTATTTCTTTCATACAATTGAGAAATTAATCCCCAACATGAGCCAATATATGCTATGTTTTGTATAACACTTTTCTCAACACACATTGTTTCAAAGCAGCTGTAAGGGAAGTGATATCGTTACAGACAGTCATAGTGTCGATTATGCCTCTAAAGTCCCTATTTGAACAGTTAATGAAAGAAGCCACCTGTATGTGTAGCTCTTGTTTTCAGCCACCCGTCGAATAGAGGCACTTTTCATCATCCAATAATTCCTCATGGATAAAGTCCCACTGTTTAGTTTTGTTTCCTTGTTGATTATCCTGAATATGAAAGTAAAATGGGTACAAGCTGACTTTAAGCACACAGGTCAGACTTTTTGTGTTTTTCTTTGTGTGTCAGCTGGTGAAGATGGACAGCTCAAGATCTGGTCTAAGAGTGGGATGCTGAGGTCAACTCTAGCCCAACAAGGTACACACACACACACACAATCAAACTTTCTTTTGCATCTCTCAGAAATCAGCTTTGTCAAATAGCAGCGTTGCTGTCTCTCTGAATCATACACTTTTTCTAACACTTGATGTAGGCTCATGATTTTCCAAACCTGTATGACTTTCAGTCTTCTGCAAAGCACAAAAGAAAATATTATTTGAGTGTTTTATTCAGTGAACATTGTGCTTGACCCCGCTGACCAAGCACTTAAAACATGAACTGTAGAGAAACCTTCTTTAGTGTCTTGATTTGATTTGCTGTGAAAATCCAATATCAAACATGAGAGACACATTCTAATGAGGTTATTACGAGAAGTCTGTGTAACACAATCCACGTATAGGCCTTCTGTCCATTAGCTGGACATTTAATTTCCAGCACAAACATGCTCACAGTGTTTGAGAGTCTCTCAGTGAGAGGTCTTCACGGCTTTGATCTGAAAACCGAGGTCTGACCCGAGACACGAGCGGATTTAGGTGCAAGACTGGTTGGGACTGACATTAGTAGCATTGGGTCTCAGGTAATTATCAATAAATGTGTTTTACTGAATAGACCCGAGAAACTCAAATTCTTTTAAAATATGTCAACCTTCCATTCTGTTCCGTTCTGGACGTCTAATAATATTTTATAATTTAAAACAAATGTCATTCTATGATGTCTGAGGCATTGGAAACAATTAGTGCGGGACTTTCTTTTTTATATTAAAGGGGTCCTTGATTATGATTTAACTTTAGTTAGTGTGTAATGTTGCTGTTTGATCATAAACAACATCTGCAAAGTTACGACGCTCAGGGCCCTATTTTAACGATCTAAACGCAAAGTGTAAAGCGCACGGCGCAGGTGCACTCAGGGCGTGTCCAAATCCACTTTTGCTATTTTAACGACAGAAAAACGGTCCGTGCGCCGGGGCGCATTTTTGAAATGGGTTGTTCCCTATTCTCTTAATAATGGGTGTAACGTTCAATAAACCAATCAGAGTGTCATCTCCCATTCCCTTTAAGAGCGAGATGCGCTCGCGCCATGGCGGATTGCTATTTACATGGTGGAATTTGTTGGCGGAAAAGCTGAACGCTTTTCAAGCGAAGAAACCGATCTGCTCGTGCGCGAAGTTAAACGTTTAGTTAGAAGGTAAACGAAGTTACATTTTTATATTTATGTAGCCTACACAATAATATTCTTTTACACTGTAATCCTTTTGTTTTTAATATTTGGCATGTTTGTGTGATGCGCATCCCTGTGTGTAATAAGCAAAGTCGACGCGCCCAGAGGCGCAGTTTCTACCAACGCACTCTAACAAAAAAATATTGCGCCATTGGCTTTAGACTTTAGACCAGGTTTGAGTTGGTCTATGGCGCAGTCTATTTTCAGCTCCTTAATATAGCAATGCGCCGGCAATGCGCCTGAACACACCTCTGTTTTAGACCAGCACGCCCATGGGCGCACTAACTGGCGCAAATGCATTTACTAATTTAAAGACGTGGCGCTGAACGGGAAAACGCGAACGGCGCCGGACGCAAACTAGCAAACACACTTGCGCTGCGCCTTGCGTCGCATTGCGCCAGGTGTATTATAGGGCCCTCAAAGTTCAATGCAAAGAGAGATATTTTCTTTTACAGAAATCACTTTTTAAGGACTACAACAAACGGCTGGTAGGGACTACAACAAGCTTCTTCCTGGGTTGGTGACATCACTAATCCACTTTCATTCTAAAAGTTGTAACTTCTTCCTGAGTCTCTCCATCAGTGTCGACTCCGGTTTGAACAATGTAAGGCTGAACACCGTTACTGACAATCCTCATTTTGGCTGCGTGAGACTCTCCAGCTTTGTTGTTGTTGAGCTGTTAAAGCTCCACCCTCTTCTGGAAAGGGGGCGGAAGCAGCAGCTCATTTGCATTTAAAGGAACACACACTAAAACTGTGTGTTTTTGTTCACACCCAAGTGAGCATTATCAGTCCCCTTTAAAGTACACATGAAATCCTTGTTTTTTGAAGTGCAATATTCAGCATTTTATCCTTGGAATTGCTCTTCCAAGTGGAAAAAACTATGTACCATGGCCAAATATCGATTATAGAAGACCAACTAAAAGCAACTGATGCCAAAATAATGAACAAAATCAATTGAACAAAAATGAAAACTTTGTGAAAATCCAATGAAAAACATTTTCTCTCACATTTTCTACATAAAGCTTAAGCTGCATTATCTGACTTCTGGCAACATGGGTTAAAAACATAGCTAGAGTAAGGATCAGAGATGAATTGTATGTACTAATAAGCTTGGAAGATCTACACCTACACCTGCCGTGGTGTTTCTTATTTGTCATCTCTGATTTTAGTCTGTTTCACACCCAGTTGAAAAAGTCCCCTCTTGCCACGTGTAGGGCTGTGGGTTTGAAAAAAATGTCTGACTCGTGTCTGTTTTTATCGTGTCTGTTTCGGGTCAGGTTTTTCTTTTTAAAAAAACAAAAGGTCACACTTTAGATCAGGGTCCAGTTCTCACTATTAACTACAACTTTTCCCTCAATAAACTCTTAATTACTGCTTATTAATAGTTAGTAAGGTAGTTGTTACGTTTAGGTATGGGGTAGTATTATGGGATGTAGAATATGATCATGCAGAATAAGGCATTAATATCTGCCTTATAAGTACTAATAAACAGCATATGCATGATAATAAGCAACTAGTTCCTAGTGAGAACTGGACCCTAAACTAAAGTGTTTATATAATTTATGCATGTCAGGTTCAGGTAAGAAGTGGGAGATCTTGTGAGCCGAGAAATTTCAGGCTGGACTGAGCCGTGTGTTTGAGTATGGGTGGAGGAGCCAGCAGAGGAAACTCATTACAGCCTCATGACAACACGAGACAAACCACACACACCTGGAGCGGCTCAGATGTCAACATCTCTGGCTCGCTCTCTGGGTTTGTTTACATGCACACCAGAACAATGTTTGTCACAAGAAAGCTGCTCAAGACATGGAAGCGGTGTTCAAGTTTACATGCGTTGTGTTAGTGGAGTGCGGCGTCCGTTTGCAGCTTACTTTAGTACACACTCCACACACACTCTTGTGGGTTTACGTGACCGCATGTGTTCTCCAGCAGAAGCCCAGGTGTGCTGCACCACTTCCTCCTGATCTCTTAATCAGTGTAAGCCTGAAATGAGCTGTTTTCTTAACGTTCACATTTCACACACTGGTCATGTGTTGGTCAGTGTCTGTTCATATGCGCTCTGAGCGGGTTAACTCATGTTTTGAACTGTGTTTTTCACAGGGACGCCCGTGTACTCGGTGGCATGGGCTCCAGACTCCGGACGGGTTCTGTACACATCAGGTCGGCAGCTGGTCGTGAAGCCACTGCAGCCCAGCTCCAAAGTCCTGCAGGTACTCACAACATTCACACAGAGCATGATGACTGACACACACACATTCAGGTACACAGCATTTCAGGTTATGTCATTTAGCTGACATTGTGACAATACAAAGGTGGTTGAAAATTGGTAGACTTGTTTAAGTCAAGAAAAAACAAAAGAAATGTAAGACTTGTAATCATTTTCTCATGGCAGTTAAGCACAGCCCATCACATGTAGGATGTGTTTTCAGTTCTATATTATCTGTAAACGGTTACATAATCTCTGTTAGGTTCATCTCTGTTAAAACATAAAAAGAACATTCCTAGAATGTTATTATTTAGTTCCCAAAAATAACCAAACATGAACCCAATACTAGCATTAGGCGAATGTTCTGTGTTTGCTGGGTAAACGGTGATGTGGTCATGTCACATGACTCATGTGAGGTGTAACTAATCATGATGATTGAGTTGGAAGGGATGGCGAGAGATTTGTCTCTATTTCTTTGTTATAGCAGTATTACTGCAAAGACCCCCTCCCTCTCATGACCCTTGACCTCCTCGGCTCAAGCTGAGGTCAGACCCGAGGGGTGGGGGTTGGGAGGGATGTCACAGCTGGGTCACATTTACTCAGCAAAAAACACACAACGTGATGCATTCAGATCTCTGGAAACAAAACAGACTGAGAAAGAGAGAGAGACTGTGTGTGTGTGTGTGTGTGTGTGTGTGTGTGTGTGTGTGTGTGTGTGTGTGTGTGTGTGTGTGCATATTTTTGTGACATATCAGGACACAAATGTGTATAATGACATAGGTATTACAAAAAGAGGTGACTTGTGAGGACATTACTCCATGTCCCCACTTTTCAAAAGGCTTATAAATCACACAGAATGAGTTTTTGTGAGAAAGTAAAAGTGCACAGTGATGGTTAGGTTTAGGGGTAGGAGTAGTGTAGGGGGATAGAAAATACAGTTTGTACAGTATGAAAACCATTACACCTGTGGAATGTCCCCACATTTCACAAAAACAAAAGTGTGTGTGTGTGTGTGTGTGTGTGTGTGTGTGTGTGTGTGTGTGTGTGTGTGTGTGTGTGTGTGTGTGTGTGTGTGTGTGCTCAGTGTTCCTAGAGAGAGCAGAATATAGACTTCACACTTCACATCAGAATCATATACTTGTCCTAGAACTCATTCCCAGGGTCAGATGATTCTTAAAGGGATAGTTCCCCCAAAAATGTAAATTCTGACATCAATTACTCACCCTCATGTCGTTCCACACCCGTTAGATCTTAATTCATCTTCAGAACACAAATTAAGATATTTTTGACGAAATCCGAGAGCTCAGTGTCCCTCCATTGACAGTCTACATAACTACCATGGCATCGATTCCCAGCAAATGCATCAACTTACGACAAAACTGAAAATATACTCTGAATAAAGTGTGAGTCGCTTTAGAAAATAGCATCTGCCAGGAATGTAATAATTATAATAAATAACTGGCCTCTGTGTCTGCAGTGGAAAGCTCATGATGGAGTCATTCTGAAGGTGGACTGGAGTGCCGTCAATGATCTCATACTGTCAGGAGGAGAAGACTGCAAATATAAGGTGAGCACATGCTGATAATGCAATGCAAACGAGCTTAACGGTTGTTATTTCGCTTTCTATGAAGACAGTAAAAATACTTTTTTGCTCACACTTAAATAGGGGCAAATTTGACAAGCTATAATAAATGATCTGTGGGGGATTTTGAGCTGAAACTTCACAGACACAATCTGGAGACACCAGAGACTGATATTACATCTTGTAAACGGGGCATTATAGGTCCACTTTAAGACTGTTTTTGCGCTCACGATCTTCTGACAGTACACTCTGACACACCACATCACACTCTTTTTACACATATGTGGCACCTCCTATTGTTGCGGGTGTGTTATTGACATGTAAAAGTCTAGACCCTGATTATAAGGCGAATATATATATATATATATATATATATATATATATATATATATATATATATATATATATATATTTAGTTGAATGTCCATGCAGTCAGTGGTCAGTGGTGACCAGTGTTATCCTCTGTGACATCCAGGTGTGGGACAGCTATGGGCGGCTCCTCTTCTCCAGTTCTCCTCATGATTACCCGATCACCGCAGTGGCCTGGGCTCCAGACGGTGAGCTCTTTGCCATGGGCTCCTTCCACACGCTCAGACTGTGTGATAAGACCGGGGTAAGTGTATGATCCTCCTCACTGCCCGTGAAATCTGGAGCATTAGTGCCTTAACTGTACCACTAGTTGCTAGTTTTAGTGTATTAAATTGTTTTTAAGGAATCACATCATGTCACACAAAACAATTTCACCTGGGCGATCCTCTCAAACCTTATCCATACACCTAATGATGTTTTATTAACAAGATTCGGGAGGAGCGGGTTCAGATAATTAACCTGATTAGCTCAGGTGGAGAGCATTCAGTTAATCAACTCCACCATAACAAGAGGTGTAAATACAGCAGACTTGCCTCTGTTCATCTGAGAGTTTATCTGCACCCCTCCTCACTTCAGTTCTATCTATTTTCACCACACCGAGGGGAGTACTCTGGGTTCGGGCCAATATTCCAGGCTCGGAGACCTCCCCCCGGACAGCACGCCAAATACACATAACATTTATTATATTGAATTATATGTACATGTCAACTCGTGAATTGATCTAATAGTGAATTTCCACCTCATATTCTAACATGTCTAGTTATATTTGTGCCTGTAATGAGTGTGTGTGTGTGTGTTTGAGCAGACTGGTGAAGGGTTAAAGCTGTGAGGGTTTCATACGGAGTGCTGTGTCAGCGGTTCACTGCATTAACCCCCTCAGTAAAACACACACGGGTGCCAGAGCACTTAAACAAACACGCGTTTGCAGTTTTTCAGCTCAATTCAGAGACAAATCACAGATGCGGTACAGATGTGTGTGCACGTGCAGTGCCTTTACTCCTAATGTAACACATTTTGAATTATCTGTGGATGAAATGTGGTAAATCAGAGCATGACGTCAGTGCCTGGGGATTGTCAGTTTAGTGAGATGATCTGAGATGAGCCCTTTACCTTTATTCGTCAGGCTGTGTTTTATCAGCAACAGGTTCTCTTTGCTCAGTTCCTGCGGTTGAAATGAAGCATCAGTGACAGTGGCAACATGTCTCACTGAATTTATACTGGTATTTCATTCATTTTGTTAAAGTGGTAGACACAGAATTGGATAAATAAAGGAGATTACAGTTTACAGCTACCATGATGAACTAATCATCGCTTTACATCAGATCTGTTATCAGTTATTATCAAGCTCTGTAGTATCTGAAGTATACATGAGTGTGATGTTGTGTGAGCCCACATGCTCATATACCAGTGGACAGCAGTGTATTTATGAGTGTTTGCAGCTGGTGTGTAGCGTCAGTGTGACTCATTCCCTCAGACCACTGCTGCTGCCATCATGTTTGATTCAGACACAGTCAGAGCCCAGATGATATTGGCTTCTTCCCCAGCCATGACAGAATTAACCCACTCAGTTTCCAAGGACTTACTTGAGCGGACTTTGATTGCCTTGCTTTGTGTTGTGTTGAGCTTGACATGAAATGAGTTTCAGAGTAGGTTTAGAGTTGACAAAACCAAACCAGTCGATCTTTACAAAACATAAGTATACTTCAAGTTCATTTCATTATACATGCTTAAGTCAATTTCATGTGTTTGTAAGTATACTAATGCAAATGAAGTAGTTTTATACTTGTAAGTGTACTGTTTCAGTACTTGGGACTAAATGTAAAATGTTTAAGTGTAACAGTAGTAAACTTTGAGTACGCAACTAGCTTACAGCTAGGTTTTTTATTTGTACTGCAACTATACTATAAGTGAACTTATAGATATACTGATAGTTTACTAGTTAAATAGTTGTAGCACACTTTTTAGTTTATGAAAGTACACTTTGAAGTATACTCTCAGTAAACTAGTAGTTTTATACCGCAAGCATACTTTTTATTTAAATAACATCATACTTAAAGTTTACTATTTATATAGAATTTGTGCATTTTTAAGTATACTACTATTAATTAAATAATTTTTTCTACTTTAAATATATAAGTATATATATATAAGTTGCCAGCCAGCACCAGAATTTATAATTTTCACAAAACTTTCATGTCCCTCAGAATAATTTGGTGTATGATTATCTCAACATGCAATATATCAGAAGAAAGAACTGAAAGTACTGCAATTACATTCACTTTCCCTTGTAATAGACTTAATACAGTATACATTACTATATTAATATAATAACATTCAGAATGTACAAACCCGATTTCAGAAAAGTTGGGACACTGAACAAATTGTGAATAAAAAAGGAATGCAATCATTTACAAATCTCATAATCTTATATTTTATTCACAATAGAATATAGATAACATATCAAATGTTGAAAGTGAGACATTTTGAAATGTCATGCCAAATATTGGCTCATTTTGGATTTCATGAGAGCTACACATTCCAAAAAAGTTGGGACAGGTAGCGATAAGAGGCTGGAAAAGTTAAATGTACATATAAGGCATAATAGGCATAATACATTATACATTTGCAACTTATTAGGTCAATTGGCAACATGATTGGGTATAAAAAGAGCCTCTCAGAGTGGCAGTGTCTCTCAGAAGTCAAGATGGGCAGAGGATCACCAATTCCCCAATGCTGCGGTGAAAAATAGTGGAGCAATATCAGAAAGGAGTTTCTCAGAGAAAAACTGCAAAGAGTTTGAAGTTATCATCATCTACAGTGAATAATATCATCCAAAGATTCAGAGAATCTGGAACAATCTCTGTGCGTAAGGGTCAAGGCCGGAAAACCATACTGGATGCCCGTGATCTTCGGGCCCTTAGACGGCACTGCATCACATACAGGAATGCTACTGTAATGGAAATCACAACATGGGCTCAGGAATACTTCCAGAAAACACTGTCGGTGAACCCAATCCACCGTGCCATTCACCGTTGCCGGCTAAAACTCTATAGGTCAAAAAAGAAGCCATATCTAAACATGATCCAGAAGCACAGGCGTTTTCTCTGGGCCAAGGCTCATTTAAAATGGACTGTGGCAAAGTGGAAAACTGTTCTTTGGTCAGACAAATCAAAATTTGAAGTTCTTTTTGGAAAACTGGGACGCCATGTCATCCGGACTAAAGAGGACAAGGACAACCCAAGTTGTTATCAGCGCTCAGTTCAGAAGCCTGCATCTCTGATGGTATGGGGTTGCATGAGTGCGTGTGGCATGGGCAGCTTACACATCTGGAAAGGCACCATCAATGCTGAAAGGTATATCCAGGTTCTAGAACAACATATGCTCCCATCCAGACGTCGTCTCTTTCAGGGAAGACCTTGCATTTTCCAACATGACAATGCCAGACCACACACTGCATCAATTACAACATCATGGCTGCGTAGAAGAAGGATCCGGGTACTGAAATGGCCAGCCTGCAGTCCAGATCTTTCACCCATAGAAAACATTTGGCGCATCATAAAGAGGAAGATGCGACAAAGAAGACCTAAGACAGTTGAGCAACTAGAAGCCTGTATTAGACAAGAACAGGACAACATTCCTATTCCTAAACTTGAGCAACTCGTCTCCTCAGTCCCCAGACGTTTGCAGACTGTTATAAAAAAACATGGCCTTGTCCCAACTTTTTTGAGATGTGTTGATGCCGTGAAATTTAAAATAAACTTATTTTTCCCTTAAAATGATACATTTTCTCAGTTTAAACATTTGATATGTCATCTATGTTGTATTCTGAATAAAATATTGACATTTGAAACTTCCACATCATTGCATTCTGTTTTTATTCACAATTTGTACAGTGTCCCAACTTTTTTGGAATCGGGTTTGTATTTGCCACATTTCTGTCAAAAATACCATGGTTACTACTACAGTAAATCCATGATAAATGATGATTTGTGGATGGAATTACTGTTTAGAGATCATGCGTGAACAGGACCTTTTCAAAAATACAGCTAAATCAATTTCCTAGTATGAGAAGTAATATTACCAGTAAATTACTGGTATGATGCTGTGTATAAACAAAAATATGAAGCATGTACAAGCTCAGGATGCCCTGATGTAAGAAGTCAGCTTTGGGCCAGTAAAGCCCCGTCAGAGCTGTTTACAGTGAACTATCAATTGTCTTTAATTGTTTTCAAGCACTAGATGGATGTCTGACCGCTGCTCTGTGTCTCTCGTTTGAGACCAGTCCTTCTTTTACATTCATCAGTGCTGTTTCTATTGTGCATTATAGTAACTGCAGTACTATTGTAACTATTGTGCTTCTTGTGATTTAAGAGCAAAAACACGTTCTGCACATTGTGGATTTACAGGAGAAGTGTTACCGTGTTTAAATGTGTGAAAGATTCTAATGTCTTTCATGTCAGTGCTGTTTCATCAGGCTTTAAACTAGTTTAAATGACAGAGACATTTGGGTTTTGTAACAGAGAATGAGTTACGCTTCTGGAGCATTTGCCATTTGATGTTTCTCATATGCTAACAGAAATGGCAGCACATAATCAAAGAGAGTTGGGCAATAGCACAAAAAATGGCCGCAAAAAGCAGTCTGGAGCCCTTTGTGCAAACAGGATCTTTTGAAAAATATCGGTAAATCAGTTCTGGTAAGTTTCCTAGATGAGAACATTGTAACATTACCAGTAAATTACTGTCATAATACTTTGGGCCAATCATAAAGTTCTGGTGAAGATGACACGATAACACTCTGCTGTTTTTCTATGTAAACATTCACTAAACATTCACTTTGACTGCTCTCGCCTGTCTCAGTTTAGTGTTGCCATTCAGGAGGACGAAGCAATGAGGGTTACTGAATACATCTGGCAAGCTTTTTTATAAAATAAATACACTGCCACAAAACAGAATATGTTATTGATAGCAAATAGTAATTCTTCTAGCCAGCAATGTAATTAACACCACTTCCACTTGACTGCTTTTTTTTGTAAACGTGCTCTACACAGGCATGTTTGACCATTACACTTGCATCTGGCATCTTTTGCAGTGTCTCGCACAACACATCGTTCAAAAAAAGTATTTTACAATGGCTAGAATCCAGCTTAGCCAATCGTAATCAAGGATTGGAACTAACCGTTTTATAAATTAGCATTTTAGCACAATTGATTTGTGCTTTTTACAGTTCAAATAAAGAAAAAAAAAACACAACTACACTTTTATCACAGGAAAAATAAAGTCAGTAAATTCAGTCTGATAGAGTTGTTTTCACACCGGTCACATTGCAGGTGAAGAGCAAAGGGGAAAATGAGGCAGCTTCTTTATTTAAAGTGAAAGGTCAAACTAAGGAAACAAGGAGTAATCCAAATGCAAACATCAATGAGACAGCAAGTTAAACACAAGACCAGACAATGACATGAGGAAACTAAGGGCTATAAATACACTGGTAAAACTAAACAAGACTCAGGTGAACATAATTAGATAAATAAACAAGAACACATTAAAAACTACAGAAACCAGGCAAAGAGGAAATCAACACAACAGAAACAACATGATGAACCTAACATCAAAATACCAAAGCCAATACCACCAAAATCCACGACGGATCATGACAACACTAACAGATGCAGTATATTACTGAAGGCTATATCATAATCAGAGAGACTGTTCCAAGAGTTTTTATTATTATGATGATGATGTGTTTAGCTGTTAAATCCCGCAAAACTAACATTAAGATCTGTAACTGTCTAGTTGCATGCGAGGGATTATAGATATCTCTCATATCGTCATTTAATGAGCGACTGATGGAGAAACTCCTGACCCGCACAACACACACACACACACACACACACACACACACACACACACACACACACACACACACACACACACACAGCTCAACTTTCACATGTAGGATCCCAGCTTTACAGTTATCAAGTATTATCACTCGTTCAAAAACAATCAAAACACATCACGCATTCACTGTGATGGAGCCTGTTGTTAGAACTACTCAAAAAATTCAAGATGTGGGAAAAATATGCTCCCATCTTAGTTATTTATTATTATTTGCTGTTTCGCCAACTATACTAAAATAGTACCAAACAAAGCCAGAGCAGAGCTGGTGTGCAAAAGACAGCCGTGAATCTCTCTTTTTGGATGAATCGTTTAAGTGAATGATTCAATGACTTATTCATAGTTTTCACATGACGTTGCACTCTTAGAGGAACGCCCACCAGGAGGGCAAAACAAGGCTTTCCTCCACTGCCCACCTGTCATTTTTACCAGGTTTGTGCTAAGTACTAATGTAGTAAGACTGTGATATTCAGTATACACTTTATTGATGATGCATGCTCTGTACACACAAACAGGTGAGCCCAGAATATAAACACGATGCACAGTTTCTCATTAAGCGTTTTTCCAAAGAAAACCATTATAAAGAAACCGCTTAAACATTCAGCATGTTGCGTTCATATTCTGGGCTCATCTGGTTGTCTGTATTTACTTTGCATCTTCAATAAGGTTTATACTGAATTTGGTCTTTTAATATCACTGTTTTAGTACAATAAAGGACTTAAAGGCCGTGTGTCCACCAAAGCGTTTTTTTCCAGCAGCTAGTGTACTTTTCCAATTATTTTCAATGGGAGCGCCACGTTTTTTAAACGCCAGGAGCGTAACGAGGCGCTGAGCATCTTTTTCACGCTTAAGCACTGAGAGCTGGGCGTTTTTTACTGGTCGCCTCGAGCTGAAGAATGTTCAACTTTGAGTAAAACGCTGCACTCATCACTGTCACTTTTTAGCCAGCTGTCCAATCAGAGTGAAGGAGGGGCGGGACAAATACAACACCGGCCAACAGTCACAAAATTCTTGCTGTACAACAACATCAACAAGCAGAGAACGAAACAAAACGGATGAGAAATTAATATTGCTGCTCTCCGAACATACATAGCAATTATTCCACATTGTGTCGACATTTTTAGTCTTAAACAAATTACCTGCAAAGTCAGTTATAAGTAACAGTGCCGCGGATATTCCATATCATAACAACAAAGCGTGCTTGATATGGATCACAAGTGCCCAAAAGTTGCATTTTGTTCATTTTTTTTTTTTTTTTTTTTTTTTCTTCTTTTGAGTTGGAAAATTGACAAGTCTATAATGCAGTTTTATGCATGTTTTGCCCTCCAGGTCTCCATGGCAGTCACATGACTGAAAACTGTGAATTTAAGTTTAAAGTATCATAAAGTGTCACCTAAGTATTAAACTTTCAGAGTTTGTTTTTTTTCTGAGTGACACACAAAAAAGTAAAGACTATAGCAAGGAGAGTCAAAAGGTTGATATCGTTTGAAAGAAAACTTTTTAAATTTTTAAATTTGGACATTCTCATGCTGAGAAACTGCAAATTAAAAAAAGTGGAAAAAAAAGGAAAATTTATGTATCTTTCTAATTTAAAATGGAATATCTCATGAAGGAAATAAGCTGGCGGGTTCATTCAAAGGTTACAGCATTTGGAACAAAGGTAGGCATTTTTAATTTGTTTTTGTTTTCTGAGTGACATTCAGGAAAATAATGACTCATAACAAATCTCTGGCAAGGAGGGTCAAAAGGTTGATATTGTTTCAAAGAAAACCTTTTACATTTTAAAATAAAAAATAAATAAATTTGGACATTCTCATGCTGAGAAATTGCTGATAAAGACAAAAATTAAAAATGTTACATATATTTCATATTTGACATGTAATAACTCCAATAAATAAACCAATAAATAAGGTAGGAGGACAGTTTTTTGGTGATGTTCCTCTATATGTGAGCTGTATCTGGATCAAATTGCGGATCCCATAAACAAATCAAAAGTTACAGCATTTGGAACCAAGGTAGCCTTTTTGTTTATCCATTGGCATCCCCTGATGGGCATTATTAAAATCATTCTTTCAAGTAACTCGTGATCAGCTTATTGGATTATGATGATCTTGGACTCATTTCAATCGGGAGAATCCACTACAAGTAATGATTAGGACTACGCAATATATCGCACAATACGAAAAATAACATTGAACTTGAACGCAATTATCGCTAAACGCGATTCTTAGTGTGATTATGAAAATTGCAAAAATATTTTTTATTTATTTATTTATTTATTTATTTATTTTTTGCGCAGCTTGTCAATGAACTATGGCTCCAAATGCTAATCCATCTGAAAGCACATGTACTCACACAGCCGTACAGCTCTGACAAGCCACACATTAAATAATCGCAGCCTTTGCCATATCGCGTGCGATTATATCGCGATAAACCGTGTAGCCCTAGTAATGATGCCATTTTCTACAATCTGTGCATGTTTCATGAAGTTATAAGCGACAATGCCAAGTGATAGCTACATTTTAGTTTAAGTTAGCATCTGTGCGCCTGTGGGGTTTTATGTGTCGTAATTTTGTGATCAATATCTCATGATCGGCTTACTGGTTTATGCTGGGTTATGAATGTTGGACTCATATTGATCGTGGGAATCTGCTGTAAATAATGATGTCAAATTTTCCACAATTGGAGCATGTTTATTGAAGTTACAAGCCAAAACATGATATAAATGCTGCATTGGTTTATTATTTAGATATGGGTCTTGCGCAGCTTCACATACAAAAACTTGTTCAAGTTTAGTCAAAGCCCAAAACAATTATACTCGTATTCAAATTACATATGACACATGATTATCTGAGCTGTATGATGCTTTTGACACATTGGAGTACATAGTAAACTTTTTTTTTTCCTAAATTATGAATTTTTTTTAGTATTATTTTTCAGCAAATAACTCAGCAGTACTTAGATTTAATCAAATTGGCTACATTCATTGTAAAGTTCACAGACTCTAAACTTTAAAATGATACCTGTTTTGTGTTATTGCTGTCAGTGGTTGCTCAGTAATTTGATTATACATTATTTTGCGGGACACTTCAGGTTTAAGGGGTTAAAGTATCATTTCATTTTTTCCACAGCATAATTTATGTGATTGTAATTGCTGTTTAAATGCATTCAGGTCACCTCTGAGCTGCATTAAACAGCCTGTAAAGATAGGCCTACCTACACACTCCACAAAATACTGTCTGATTATTATTACTGACAATTTTGCACACCCCTAATGTAGATTCACATATGCACACACACACACTGTCACTGCGCATGAACTCTTACAGTGTGTGTAGCATGTCAGAAGGTGTGTGTGGATGTGTACACCAAATCTGTCCTGTGTGTAACTGAATAATAGCAGATGTAAGTGAAGCCAGCTGTGCCAGATGTACACAGCTCACCTCCCTACTGCCTGACAGCATGTGTAAACACTCGCTCTGTGTGAGTGTGTGTGTGTGTGTGTGTGTGTGTGTGTGTGTGTGTGTGTGTGTGTGTGTGAGTGGGTCAGGACAGACATATCTAACGTGTCTGATGTAATGGGGCTGATTCAGCACATACATCCACAGGGAGTCATTACAGCACAACATATGTCACTGACCCTCCCCCAAAACACACACACACACACACACACACACACACACAGATGGGAGGGCAGAGAGATGGTCGGCTGTTTTCTTAGCACTATTTTTCATTCCCGTGACATAAAGTTTTCAGTGTGTGTCTGTTTGGTCTGTGTTTCTTTGTTGTGTGCTGACTCTGACTTCTCGCTGTCTGTATATGTACATCAGGTGAAGAAGAGGTCACATGCTTCACAGCACAGTACAACACTTTCTGTCTCTGTTCATCCTGACTTGGTGGCAGAAACTACTTGCTTGTTTTGTATATCGTTTTGTAAATGTGTTAAATTAGACCAGGTCATCACAACACAAGAAATGTCCCTACACTATCATACAGTTCCTCCCGTACAGTCCTGTAACATGAACAGATCCAAGACGCTTCATTCCAAGAGGAATAGAAAGAAGCGATTAGACGAGCGAGGAGTAAAGTTAGTGGGGATGTTTTATGAGGGTTGGCAGAGTTGTGCAGCTTTTTGTCCTCCACACACACACACACACACACACACACACACACACCTGCACCTCAGGATGACCCAGCTCAACTGACTCTAAATGACATGTCCACACACACACACACCTGCATGATTTATCTCTCTGTTCTTCTAGAGGAGTGTGTTGAACGCATTGAGCTCAGCTCCAGAGGTCTCGTGTGTCGTTGTATGTGTTGCACACATTGAGCCCAATGTGTTCAGCTGGAGGAGAGATTAGCTGTTACTGCAAACCTGCTCACGCACTTAACTTTACTAATGTTTTTACTAGGCTTAACATTACTACTTTTTCCAAAAAAAAACCCTTTATATCACCTTGTTTTATGCAGCCATATCTTATGCAACTGTGTTCTTCGCCTGTGTGTGTGTCGTGTTACATCCGGGGCTCTACGCTTACATTTCTTTTTAGAAGCACCTTATGATCAATGACAGAAATTAACCTTCCCAATATGAGGCAATATTTGACTCCTTAAAATGACGTGCCACGGATCTTTTTGCTTGTTTGTTTGTTTGTTTATTTTTATAAGGGCATTTTTTCTAACCTTATCAAATGTCATCTTTTATGTCAAAGTCATATTTTTTTTCATATTTATAATTTGAGTTAGAATAATAAGACACAATAAGGAAGAATAAATTACTGACAAAATTCATCTTTGCACTGCAGAGGACGCACAGAAGAACATTTACAGACTGTTTAATGAGGCTCAGAAGTGGCATGAATGCATCTGAATTCATGATTAATGTTTCAAATAGAAAGTTTTGAATATAGAAATATTAAATGAGTTAAATAACTAAAATGATGCTTTAAAAATGAATCTAAAACCACCAGTAGGGGGTGGCAAGTCACTGTCTTTATCATTGAATCATTCATTCAGTTGATTCGTTCAAACGGCTGATTCATTCAGGAAAAAAGCAAGTGTCTTTATGAATGGGTCATTGAATCATTGACTCAATAGATTAGTTAGAAAACACAGATTCATTCAGATGTGCAGTGGTTCAGTTGTGATTTTGTTTGAAACTATTTTCATTGACGAAATCTGGCAAAATCTGCAATACTGCATCTAGCAAAATACTGTTCCTAAAATGTAAGTCAAATTTCATGTTTACTGAATTGTCGTATAAAATCAATATTACATTTGCAATCTCCCTTCATTAAGAAGCTGTCACTCATCTCAGTTCATCGCAATATCACAAACTCCCACTATAATCAATGAAGACTGCACAGTGAATCTCTTATTTACATCATGCACTCTGTTATAATGAGAGGATTAAAACGTTTGAGCAGTGAGTAGATTTGAACTTAAACGCCTCTGATTGGCCATTGTGTTCAAGAAATCATCAGATTTGCTCAATGCTGCAAAAACGCATTCTCTCTCCACGCTCTCCAGAGTTCAGACACAAATACTGGTATTACACTGGAGCATTTGCATCTGTTAGGCCAATGTGCTGTTATCAGTTTCAGCTGAGGGTGCTTCTCTAGCACCCCACAGAACCGGACCTGATCGGGTCAGTCACACTGGTGCTCCTAAATACTTCTTCACAGTTGCACACAGTCATTTTGAGTTGCAAACATGAATGAAATGGCCTGATGTCCACACACAGAGAAAAGCAGCTCTGGCTACGGTTAGCGTGAAGCTGAAAATCAACCATGGATCATTGAAAACAGCAAACCTCTAGGGAATTTATCTGTTCATCTGCTGTAATAACATGACCTGTATCCACGTGCACACCGAAGCACAACCAAAACAATGCTCACACAGGCCAGAAGTTATGCAGTGTAGCTTCAAGCACTTGATAGAAGTGGATTTGACAGCCCGGGCCTTCAGGCTCTATTTTTACCGCAGTCCGCTGGGTGTTTGAATCAAACACTTAAGTCAGTCCAGACACAGTTTAACTACCCAGCAGGCTTCACTTCTTCTGACCAAAGCAAAAATAACAGCTCAGACCAGCCTCTGGTGCAGCAGCTTTTATTTCAAAACTGGTGCTCACAGCACATCTTCTCCCGTCTCTGCTTCTCTGCTCTCTGTGGGCTGTGGCTGTACAGTTTGACTGTACATTCACATCAAATAGCTTCAATATGATATGTTTATTAAATATGTTCAACATGACCAAATCTTGCTTTATCGTAATGTTGAATGAATTGTTTACATCACTAATTTTTGTGTTTGTATTTTAATCTGGCATGCTTGAACATGCATATCCTGATCATGATTAAAGTGACGAACAGGTCTTAAATTTGGAAGGTCTTGAAAAAGGCACACTATTTTCAAGTCTTCTGAAGTCATGTGATGGGGCACAGGCCAACTTTAAGTCATTATTCACTAATCTTTGTGGATCTCCAAATGCTTTAAAACTTGGCACAATATAGTTGGCAGATGTTATGCTAAAACATCAGATCATTATAGTTGCCAGGTAATTGGCCTTAGTGGTTTGATCACAGCATCACCTCACTGCTCTAAGTGTCCAGAAAGCATTGTACCTTTGGGAAACTCATCGTACTCACGCGTCCTCTCTCTGTCTGTCTCTCAGTGGTCGTACTCTCTGGAGAAGCCGAGCACAGGAAGTTTGTTCAGCCTGGCCTGGTCTGCAGATGGCACTCAGCTGGCGGGAGCCTGTGGAAATGGACACGTCCTGTTTGCTCACGTCGTGGAGCAGCGATGGGAGTGGAGGAATTTTGAAATCACACTCACAAAGAGACGCACGATGCAGGTACACAGTCTTATCGGTGTCAGTCACATTGCTTCTCCCATCAAACCTGTTATGAACACGTCTGGCTCATATTGCACTTCAAAATCAAAGGAAATAAGACATTTTATTTATGAAGTAAACTAGAAACAGGTGAAGGACAGAATCATTTACAGTGGTGACAAACTAGGGTCAATAAGAGTCTTGTGACCTGCTGAACCAGACGTGACATACATAGTGCACTATTTGAGGGCACAGCCGTCTGTATTAATGTCTGAAGCCATAGGGGAGTGCATTCATTCGATCCCATAAACACTGGTGCAGGGAAGCACTGCGTTCTGGGTTAGGAGATGCACCGGGGACCCGATTATAGCGCTTAAACACAGAAAGAGTCAGATTTTCATGATATGTCCCCATTAATACAAATGTAGCATTTCTAAAGCAGTATGAAGATGGTGCGACTGCAGTGCAGTTTGTTCCTATTAATCGAGCTGAGCGGCTGTGATCGTATGTACCGTACACATGCCGACCTAATGCTGTTATATCAGTGCTTCAGACGCCAATCACTATCAGAGTCTCAGTTTTATAATATTAGCTTGACTGTTTTGAGTCTTTCGTTTTGAAATCAGATGTTTTATAATGTTAAGCTGTTTTTTCACTGATGAAGGGTTATTATCGTTAATGAAAACTGAAAAAAAACAAACATTTCTTTACTTGAAAAATATATATATTTTTTTTATTTCAGCTAGTTAATGAAACATTGCTCATCTTTATTACGTTTAAGATGAAGTACTGAAATAAAAACTGTATTAAAAAAACTATTAAAAATCACAAAAACACATCAAAATTGCTAAAACCTTAAGTTAAAATGAAAACAGAAAATCTAAAAATAAAATCAGTGATTGTAAAATAATGTTGCACTGATGTCAGACTGATTCATTCATTTGATATGAATAATCTGATGTTTTTCTTAATTGACATGAAGTTACAGGTAAAAAGAGAAAATGAAACTCAGTTGTAGTCGATTTCATCCACAGAATTATTCAAAAATAGCCATTAACACCTGATTATTAAAATATGAACCATTTTTGATTATATATATGACCATATGACTATAGTCATGCTGTTACTCTGATACAGAATTTTTAATTTAATCATCACATCACATGATATGATTATTATCTTATCATGTTGAGCCTGTGATATAAGATTTTGGGGTAACACTTCAATATGGGGAACAATTCTCATTTTAAACTAGTTGTTTATTAGCTGCATATTGGCTGTTTATTAGTATTTATAAAGGACAAATTAATGACCCAATACCTAAACTTAACAACTACCTTACTAACTATTATTAAGCAGTAATTAGGAGTTTATTGAGGCAAAAGTCATAGTTAATAATGAATATGTGTTCCCCATAACAAAGTGTTACATATTTGGATGATATTGGCCACCTGTAATTAGAAGAGAAATGCTGAGATACATGTGCTCTGACAGTGCTGTGAGTCCTTCATACAGTATTCTGGAGAGCACGGACAATGAGCCGCTTGTCTGAGGACTCCAGAGTGTGTTTACATTGAAGAAAAATGGGGCGTACCATATGGGCGCACACACACACACACACACACACACACACACACAGACTCAGTATAGACAGCCATTGCAGCTGTTGATTGTCTGTGTACACCCTTCTCTCTCTCTGTGTGTGTGTGTGTGTGTGTGTGTGTGTATTTCCTGTAGGACGGTCACTCAGAGCACCAAGATTTACCACTTCACAAAATGTGTCCAAACTGAACTTCACATTCAGCATTTGCAGTTGGATGTAAACTGAACAGTATCAGTTATCTTCCCACTGATATCATGACATAGTGCTGGAGATGATGAATGCTCATTACCTTAAAGGAGAGTATCTTCACACGTCATTTTAAAAAAGACTCACACCAAAAAGGGCTGTTTTACGCTAACTCAAATGTTCGGCATGAAGATTGGGTCTGATTTTTGGATGCGATTTGTCTGTTCAGACTCATGCTTAAAAAACAGCTGAATGAAAATGCAGTTTCATTCTCAGACAGTAGGTAGTGCTTATAGAAAAGCGAAAATACCTCAGTTACCCAGTACACAAAGTCCTGCTTGATGGCATGTTTGTGTTTGGTCTTTTCAGGTGAGAAACGTGTTAAATGATGCAGTAGATGTTCTGGAGTTCAGAGATCGGGTCATCAAAGCCTCACTGGCTCACGGTCACCTGGTGGTCACCACCTCTCTGCAGTGTTACGTCTACAGGTGCTGCTGCTTCCTTTCATTCACTCCCTCACGTGTCAGTTCTGGGACCGTCCTAATGCTCTGTTGTGCCGTTTCAGTGCTAAGAACTGGAATACTCCTCTGATCTTCGACCTGAAGGAGGGAACGGTCAGCCTTATCGTGCAGGCGGAGAGGTGAACTGTGCTGTTTGATTCAGTTATCATCATGGAGAGTGTCACAGTCCACCACTCTCTCTCTCTCTCACACACTGTTTCTGTGCTCTTCTTGCTCCAGGCACTTTCTGTTGGTGGATGGAGCAGAGGTCTATGTGTACTCATATGAGGGCCGTTTGGTGTCGTCTCCCAAGAGTCCCGGCATGAGAATGGACATCCTGAACACTCAGTCCATCTCCCTGAGCAACGACACCATCGCCATACGAGACACAACTGATGAACGAGGTGCGGACGAGATCTCTGTAGTGCTGTCAGCCTCATGTGCAGAGAGAGAGAGGTTTAGTGTACTGTAAAGCTCTGTCTGCACACCAGACCACTGCTGTAGGGAGGCCAAACACTGCAACGCAAGCTGTGATTTTACATGAAGACCTTTGTGAAGTTCATGCTGAACTCTGAGCCTGTGTCTTCCTTCTCCTCTGCAGTCGTCTTTCTGTTCGAGGCCCAAACGGGAAAAGCCATTGGTGACGGCAAACCTTTCATCCACAAGGTAGACCCACTCAAACAAACACTGTGTCATTCAGGAGTGAATTTGGAATGCCTTTTCCATTTCGCTTCCCAAAACTTGAATCATCTGAAGGAAAGAGAATTAAGGTGAACTGAAATTTGCAATAAGTGACTTTAATAAACTGCAGAGTCTGCATCTCCAGTAGTTTGCTGTTGTTCTGTCTCTTTTGTTTCCTTTTCCGGACTGTGAAAAAATGGCCCGGGACAGTGACGCCACCTTGTGGGCCAATTGATGTAGTGCATGCAGAGCATGACATTTACGCCATGTGCATAGTTCACTAGTGTTTGCATAAAAAACAATGTATACTTTGGCTTCAGAAGGAAGCAGCCTAGGACGACAGTAGACAGCAAGGCAGCGCACTAGCTTTGGATTAGAGCTGGAGTGGGGTTATTTAGCTGTATCATAAACCAAGTTTGGTGACTTTATGGAGGTGCATGAAGTGACACATCTGTGCTCGTCTCTCTGTGTAGATAGAGGTGGTGTTCATCGCTCTGGATCAGTGTGGCCCGTCTAATGACAGAAGGATCGCTTTGATCGATAAGAACCGTGACCTCTACCTGACCTCTGTGAGAAAGCTGGGCCGAGCTCACAGCATCTATAAGATTGGTGAGAATCCAGAAGGAAACTCTGTGAAGTCACACTGAGTTCAGTCAAGCATCTGTATTACGGTTTGATTCATTTGAACTGAATCTTTCTGGTCCAGGTTCGATGGTCGACACTGTGGCCTGGAACGACTCTGCTAACATCCTGTGTGGAATCCAGGACAACCAGTTCACAGTGTGGTATTACCCTAGTGTGGTGTTTGTGGACAAAGACCTGCTCCCCAAAACCATCTTCAGCAAGGACAGCAGGTGCGCGCACACACACACACACACACACACACAGACACACACACACACACACACACACACACACACACTAACTTCTTTGTGACCACATCAGTGTCTGCTATATAAAAGCTGTCAGATCTGAGAACATTCAGAGGCAAATGCACAGGCATATGTAGAGGGTTTCACCCAGCCTCAAATGAACCACCAACTCCAGGCTCTTCAGGGAACCACGTCTGAGGACACACAATTAACACACACTCCCTCAGGTTCACTCTCGTTCAGCTGACTCTCTCCAGTCACAGGCTGTTCTGAGAATGATTTCTAAAAAATATACACTACCAGTCAAACGCTTGGAAAAATTACTATTTTTAATGTTTTTGAAAGAAGTCTCTTATGCTCATTAAGGCTGCATTTATTTCATAATAAATACAGAAAACACAATAATATTGTGAAATATTATTACAATTTAAAATTATGGTTTTCTATTATGATATTCATAAAAATATAATTTATTCCTGTGATCAAAGCTGAATTTTTAGCATCATTACTCCAGTCTTCAATGTCACATGATCCTTCAGAAATCATTCTAATATGATGATTTATTATCAATGTTGGACACAGTTGTGCTGCTTAATATTATTTTATAACCTGTGATACTTTTTTCAGGATTCTTTGATGAATAAATGGTTAAAAAGAACAGCATTTATTTAAAATATAAATATTTTCTAAAAATATAAATCTTTACTATCACATTTTATCAATTTAACACATCCGTGCTGAATAAAAGTATTAATTTCTTAAAAAAAAAAAAAAAAAAGAAAGAAAAAAAAAATCACTGACCCCAAACTTTTGAACGGTAGTGTATATTAAAAAAGATTTATATTTTAAATAAATGCTGATATTTTTAACTTTTTATTCATCAAAGAATCCTGATAATAAATCATCATATCAGAATGATTTCTGAAGGGTCATGTGACACTGAAGACTGGAGTAATGATGCTGAAAATTCAGCTTTGATCACAGGAATAAATTATATTTTAAATTGTAATAATATTTCACAATATTATTGTTTTTTCTGTATTTATTATGAAATAAATGCAGCCTTAATGAGCAGAAGAGATAGTCAAAACAGTAATGTTTCCAAACGTTTGACTGGTAGTGTAGTCTTGCATCACATTCACAGTAGTCAGTTTCACACAAAATATAAATTAAATTATAAAAATGAAATTACATCAACAGTACATTCATTTACAATTAATATTATAGCCAATATATCTCAGTTTGTTAGATCATATAGTGTTTTTCTTTTCTTGTGTTATTAAACATACCTGCATTTTATTGACAGAGGACAGACATTTAACACAGACATTTAACTTCAGGTTCACTCTCTTTCAGCTGAAGGATGTAAAAAAACACATCAAGTCCTGTCCTCAGCAACTACAATTCATTTACATAGGCCACAGATTTGGCTATAAACATAGATTCTGCCATAAAAATAAATATTACACGTTTACTACATTAAAATACATTTCTACAGACTCAATCCACCAAGAATAATATTTTAGAAAACGTATTAACACTGAAATACCGTGCTCAAATTTGGCTCGCGGGCGGCAACATCAAACGAACATGTGCGTTCAACATGTGAATAGACATCAAACCGCTAGCAGGAAAACACATACATACTTTTTAAGTTTCACAACACTTTTATGATTGATATTAACTCAAAGCTTTATTTAATAAAGCACATTTTTGCTGTTTATTGAGAAGCACTAATGAATCTCTCCAGTCACAGGCTGTTCTGAGAGAGTCCATTACTGATGATGTCATTCACAAGATAACTCAAAATACTAATTATAAATAAAAATACACATTTTTCTTCTGTTCCACAAAATAAACAAATAAAAAAATACGATCCACGGACATTACTATAACTAAAACAAATCGTTCAGAAACCATTTCACTATTTCAATATATAAGTTATAAAAACTCTCAGCACTACACACAGTCATCAGTCACTGGTGATTTGTGCATTTCCAGGACCTGAATTAGATGGCTGAAAACACTGTTTCTACTCTTAAAGAGTTAGTTCACTCATTAATTACCGTCCCTCATGTCGTTCCACACCCGTAAGACCTTTGTTCGTCTTCAGAACACAAATTAAGATTTTTTTGATGAAATCTGAGAGGTTTCTGTCCCTCCATAGAGATCCAACGCAACTACCACATTCAAGCTCCAGAAAGGTAGGAATGACATCATTACAGTACTCCATGTGACTCCAGTGGTTTATGCTCAATTTTATGACGCGACACAAGTGTAAAAACACAATTTACCACTTTACTGATGAAAATACTGATCTGTGACGTGGGTTCACTAGAGCATCCGGACGCATACGTTTTGTGTTCACATGAGCGCTGACATTGTTGCGTGAACACTTTGGATAATATTATTTTGCAAGAAAAGTAGTGGGCAATTCCACGCAAAGGTCATCCTTGCCATGAAAAAAAAAAGTTTAAAATAAAAGAACAAAACCCTATGTAAGTTGTTAATTTAGGTCTGTAATATACTGTATTAATGTGCTCTATTGGACATTTTAAGAAAATTGCCTTGTTTATCCACAATATATGAGGTAAGCAACAATGCTTAGATAACATTTTCAACCAACCATATTTCATGCTCTCAAAAAATGGATCAAAGACCCCCCTTTTTTTAAACTTTATTTTAACAGTAAGCATTGTGTAGAAAGATGGAGGCATGCCTGAGATATAAATACACTCATTTCGTCATAACAGCACTGCCTGTGTAATTTATAAGGGCTGGAATAAAGAGGTCATGACGCTTCAGTGCTCTGTCACGTCCATAACGTTTTAAAGATTAAGTTTGTGTCATATAACAATTATAAATGCAAATAACTTGAAACTTCATATGCAAAGCTAAATTATGTTTATGCTTATTAGGATCAACAATTCATTTTACTACGTTGTTTTGAACAACCATAATAAGCGTTACGGACGTGACCGTTACGGACGCTTCATATTAAATCCTATGAGTTTTCTTCTTTATATTGCTGTGATCTGTTTCAGGCTTACCGTATCAGAACATATCCAATAATAGCAATCATCTTTGTGCTTCATTAGTTTTAATATGAAAAAATGTCTCAACTTTTTAGTTCATTCGATTTTATAACAAAATTCAAACAATACCTATAGATATCACTCGTGAATAAGCGGCAGATCAAGCGGATCAGGCGACATGAAATAATCTTTGCTCTTTTCCAGTTACAGAACGAAATATCAACATCAGAACGTCGGCCTATATGATAAAGTAAAAGTACAGAAGAGCATTGTGTCTCATAGGACACTTCCCTCGGGATGTTACGTTTTTACCTATTGGTTAATTGAACAGGCAACTGATGATAATCTCGCGGTCAAACTGACAAAATATAATAATATTGCAATAATTTTGACTTGAAATAAAATGTGATCATTTTTACTCAAGGCTTTGCTTTAAACTGCATAAACTAGCCGAAAATCGTGCGATCATTTAGACATGATTGAAAGTGACAATAGTGTCAATCGGTTCACCTGACTGTGGGAGAAATCTGTGATTTTAAACTGCTATTTGATAAACTTTAATATTTGTTAATGTATTTTAGCAAGCAATGCTGTAAGAAAGAAAATCTGTATTCTGTTATCGTCCTTGCTGTAATGTTACGTCTGTGTTTATAGTAGCCTATTCACTTCACTGTAGAGAGGCGTCCTGAAAGTGCACGAGGAACCTGATTGGTTTAGGCGCGAAACAGGCGCCCTCTAATTCGCTCGCGCTGCCTGTCATTCAATCTCAGGTTTTGACAGCTCGAAGATAGCGTTATCGACAGACAGATAAAAATGGTAAGATGTCACTAAAACAGCACACAATTAAGTTAAATAGATATCTAGTTATTATAATGTATCATATCAAGTAACCTGACCTGATACCCCAGCTCTTTCATCACCTCAGATAGGATGGGTTTTAGAGATGCACTGATCGATCGGCCAGGGATTCTGAGCCGATCCGTTTTGTTACCAGCAGCACAGGCAATCTTGGTATAAACACAGTTTTGAATCGTTAAATAACTAAGAAAGTGAACCCATGTTGTATTTAACAGTATTGAGTCCGTTGAACACCGTTCATAAACTCTTAAAGGGACAGCAGTCCAATATCCCTGCTGCTGTCTAAGTTAATCAAAAAAAAAAAAAAAAAAAAAAAAGACAAAGAAAATCACTTTCTGCTCTTGACTGAATACGTTTTATAACTTTAATGGTAAGAATTTATCTGTATTAATATTTACAATAAAGACTACAGAAATTAAGGTAACCCATGTACAATAACACTGAACTTTAATTTCTATTTCTTACCTGAATAAAAACCCAGTTAACCTGAAAAACTTTTGAAAATCGGAATTGGCAAAAAAATCGGAAGTCGGAATTGGACAAGAAAATTGCAATTGGTGCATCTCTATCAACATATGACAATAACGACCTCTATATATGACAAAATTTATAAATGCCTATTCAATTAACCTAATACTAGTAATACTATAGGCTGCTACATGTTTGAATTTAGGTAAAAGGTATGTCCAATGCTGAACGTCAGAAAGCTTTCAGGGAAAGGCACAAAAATGATGAAAACTACAAAGAAAAGGAGAGGAAAAGAAAGAGAGAGGAAAGAGCCAGAAAAAAATACAGCAAACTAATGAGGAGAAAGAAAGAGTCCGCACTCTTGCAAAAGAGAGACAGAGGAAAAGGAGACTCCGTCTTAAACATCAAAGTTTAGATGTTCAACTGGCTCCTGTCCCAGCATACAAGTGTAAGCAGTCTCTTGGAAGGGCGGTCAAACGAGTTCTTACTGCTCTTCCTCAAAGTCCAAACAAAAAAAGCAGTGATTAAAAAGATTGTTGACGCAGTTGGATTCATTGAGCACAGTGAAATTAAACAAGTAGACCTATCAGGTACAACAGACCACACTGAAGAAAAGGTCAAGCAGTTTTATGTGCGGGATGACATCTCACGACAGGCACCTGGCAGAAAAGATTCTGTCACCATAAGAGAAGATGGAGTTAAGAAGACATGTCAAAAGAGGCACTTATCTATGTCTGTTTTAGAGGCATATAGAGTCTTTCAGGATGAGTACCCAGAGATTAAAATAGGAAAATCAAAATTTGCAGCACTGCGGCCAAGAGAGGTCTTCACAAAAGCAGAAACACCTCATAATGTTTGCCTTTGTAAATACCATGAGAACACACAAATGCTGCTTGAGAGTGTTCATAAACACATACCACGACATGCCTTCCAAAGCGTATCAGCATTTATCAGAGCTCTGGTCTGCAGTCCTGACTCTCCGGAGTGTATGTTGAATGGATGTAAAACTTGCTGTAATGCAATTCTCCTTCAGAACATCATTAGCAACATCCCAGATGAAGATAAGAACATCCAAACAATGTGGCATTCATGGGAATCTGAAGGAGGGTTTCAGGTAAAGATAATGAAGAGAGGAGAATTGAGGGATGTATTTGCATTGCTGTTGGCATCAGCCACAAAATTTCTTAAACACTGCTTCATAAAAAGAAATCAAAGTGCAGTTTTCCAACAGAAGATGAAAGACACAAGTGAGACTTCAGCGGTGTTACAGATTGATTTTGCAGAAAATTACACTACTGCATATCAAGATGAAATCCAGGCAGCCCACTGGACCAGCAGACAAGTCACACTTTTCACTGCTGTTGCATGGGGCAAAGCAGATGTGCAATCCTATGCAATTGTCAGTGATTCACTGGAGCATGAAAAGAAGGCAGCTGTAACATTTCTGTCCAAGGTGGTGGAAGACCTGAAGAAAAAAAAATCCAAGAATGGAAAAATTGCACATCTTCAGTGATGGAGCAGCATCTCACTTTAAAAACAAATTTATTTGGTCATTCATGTCCACAATCTTTGGGGAGATCTTTCCAAGCCTTAAGGTATTTATTCAAATGTTTTGTATCATAATGGACATATGTGTTACAAGCTTACATATGGTGTTCTTCAATGACAATCATTTGACTTTTTAGGTGGAATGGCACTTCTTCGCCACAAGTCATGTGGAAAGGGAGCTGTTGATGGAGTAGGTGGGACAGTGAAAAGGTCCGTTAGTTCAGCTGTGCTAAGCCGCAAGGTTATTGTGAACAATGCACAGTCCTTCGCAAAAACAGCTGCGCATTACTGCCCGAACATTAATATTAAACTTGTTATGGAAAGGGACATACAGACGTTCACACATGAACACCAGCTAGAGCGTCTGTGGACGGATGTAAAACCTCTCATAGGTAACTATTGGATAGCAATTTGTGCTCACTAATGAATGCGTGTAAATGATAAAGTTATTAAAGTGATATCTGTAGTATTATGACCTATTCACACTCTTTTCTTAGGAACCCAGAGTGTGCACCACATCGAGCCCATCTCTTGGGGCCTCATCAAACATAGTCAGTATTCGTCCTCATTAGAGGCAGCAACACACAAATTTCATCATTCAAATGAGGATGAGCCCCAAGCCCATCCAACTGAGCCACTGGTCAATATAAAAACAGGCGATTGTCTGCAGATCTGCTACAAAGGCAAAAAGTCTAGCAGGGAATTTGTCGGCCTTGTTACCGATTTGGATTCTGATGGGTTAGAAATTCAGTTTCTCAGGAGAAATGATGAAATGGGATTCGTTTACATCCTCCCTACAAAGGAAGACAAGTCATGGGTGGAAAAAGGACAAATAATCCAGCGCCTCAGTCCTTTCCTTGACAACAGAGGCCGTTATCATTTCAAAGAGGCAGTACTGGCAGAGTGAAAGAAAAAAATAATTAAGAAGAAAATTCATGAATTATATGAAAGATGAAAGTGTTAAGCATGAATGAATGAAATAAATAAGTTCCTTCACCTTTCCTCTTTCCTCTTTTCTCTCATTATCAATTATTTTACATATCGTATTATGATATTAGCCTGGTAATGTCTGGAATGGCATAATAGAGAAGTGTTTTCTCTCTGGCTAGGGGGCGCTTGTCTGAAGTTTAAAATCATTGGTTACCCGTAAGCCAATCAGATACGTTTAGTTATGACGCCTGTACAGCCGCATCGAAGCACAGACATCATGCATCGAACTCAAATCTATGATTGAACTTCCACTGTAAACCTGTTGTAAACACATGATGATGCGAGCGAAATACCGGAGTGAACATGGCTGTAAACGACTTTTTGCAGATTATGCGAAGTTAATGCATCCCGAAGTTTGCATCCCGTGTCTCGTTTCCCATTTCCGCGGTCGTTTCGGTTTTCGATTTCTCTAACCTACAATGTAAAACTCGGCGCTTAGCATCTACGTCACGGCTCTCAGCCCGCCCTCTGTTCGTTGATTGGCCCGGCTGTTTCCAGACCGGTGGCAAACAGAAAGCTCTGACACTGTATCAGACTGAGTACAGAAGTGAAATGAAATTGAGCGGAAGTAGGAAGTCTGACGTAGTCAGGCTATTATGATATAGGATCCAATCTAAAAAAAATAAACTTGTAATGCCATTTTAAAAATCTTCAGAATAATTTCAGACTGTTTTCTTAATGTTAAAACTGCCATTCAGAGACATTTTATGGGTCAACAAAAGAGCCATGATGGTTTGATTGTTGATTTCTCAAACATGTTTTATGTGTATTTCAGATGTGTCACATCCATAACAGAATTTTGTCACATCCATAACGTTGGTTTTTCCTCATTATACACTTCATAAAAAATGTTATATTTTAAACATTGATATTTTTGTGCTCAGCTAAGACCCCTTTATCATGTGAATATCAATATTTATACATTCAACTTAAAAGTTCACAGACTTTTAAGAAAGTTGCACAGTATACTGCAAATTCTGTCATTTTCTGTCACATCCATAACATGTGCCTATTTGCCTTTTTTGGGGGTGTTTAAAATTATTTTAGAAAAACATATTTTGTCTACAAATTTCCCAGATTGGGTGCTCTGAGAATATGCATTGACAATTTATATATTGTAAGAAATTTATTTTTACAGAGACATTTTATCTGTCATTATGAGTTCAAATGTCACATCCATAACGCTGGAATTGCCCTAGTAAATTATGTTTTTTTCCCACAAACAATGCTTTCACATCGCTTCGTAAAATTGAGCATAAACCACTGGAGTCACATGGAGTACTGTAGTGATGTCATTCCTACCTTTCTGGAGCTTGAAAGTGGTAGTTGCGTTGGATCTCTGTGGAGGGACAGAAACCTCTCAGATTTCATCAAAAATATCTTAATTTGTGTTCTGAAGAAGAACGAAGGTCTTACAGGTGTGGAACGACATGAGGGTGAGTAATTAATGACAGAAATTACATTTTTGAGCCCAAAGTATCCACTTTACTTTGATGACAAATTTCTGTGACTTCTGCTTCATTAACCGCTCTAGTAATCAACTAGAGGAATATCAGTTTGTGCAGTAAACACTAAAAGTGATTGTGCTGCAAACCAGCGTGTTTATGATTATGATCATTTAAAATAATATGATGATAAATACATGTTTGCACGATCAAGTGCAGCTGAAATAAGTGGAAGCGGCTGACACCGCTAGTCTTGCACATTCTTCTTAGATGTTAAATACACTAGGGATATCATGAATCCATAAGTTTAACTATTTTTAAAGACACATGCAGTATATACTCGATGGTCCACTTTAAACATTGTACTAACTATAAGAAACACATGTACTCTGGGTGACGTTTGATGAACGGTGTCTTCTGCAGTGAGTTGAGTCGCTCACCTCAGATCGTGAGCTATGTGGGCACTCAGGTGACTGTCAGACGGGTGGACGGCTCTCTGGTGTGCACCGCAGTCTCGCCGTACCCCACCTTACTGCACGAGTATACCGGCAGCGCCCGCTGGGAGGACGGCCTCCGCATCTGCCGCTTCGCTAAGGTCAGTGCTCTCTTGTGTGAGGAAACAGAGATGCTGTAGCTCAGTGGACTTCACTGTCCTGCACAGTCTACATCCAACCTGGATTTCACACCAGTGTGATTGTCAAGTGATCCTGAAGAGCTTGATCAGCTGGTTCAGCTGTGTTTGACTTGAGTTAGTGGGTTATGCTTCCTTCATGTGCAATCGGAAAACTCGTGATTACGAGCTGTTTGCATTCAAGTGCTTTTTTGTTGGAATGAACAGGAATCATGGAGAACTCCAGATTTATTCTTGCCTGTTTATTGAGAAAATCTTATTAAAGCCAAAATTATCATTACAATTAGTGTCCCATGCATTGATAACCATTCTGTAATTCCGGTCAAATGCAGGCTATTTTTGCTGTGTATAAAACACACAATACGCTAAATGATTATTCAGATAATATGCACTGCATTAATGACAAGACAAGTGTGTGTGTGTGTGTGTGTGTGAGCATGTGAAAGTGCAAACTGTAAAACTTGAAAGTGGCCCCCACAAGGAAAACAGATTAATAAGACACTAAATAATCAGTTTCAGTGAAAATGTAAAATGCATTAAAGGTTTGTGTCAGTTGTGTTGCTGTCTCTTACGGTTGTCATTTCTCCTCTCGTCTCTGTGCTCCTGAGGAGGAGGTATGTTCCTGTGTCTGTACCTGTCATTATTATCTTCCATTGTCATGTGACACCAGTAGAGGGCAGTGTTGTTGTAGACGGCAGCGTGAAATAACTCCCATTAATGACCACCATTCAAAGGCTTTAATATCCTTAAAAAAAAGGATTAAATGGATCAAAAGTGACAGTAAAGACTTTATAATGGTACTACAGATTTCTGTTTTAAATGAAATGTTATTTTGTATTTCCTATTCGTCAGAGAATCCTGATAAATGTATTATAACCACAAAAATATGAAGCAGTTTGATGTTGAACTGACCACCAAAAATGACCAATCAGCATATTAGAATGATTTCTTAAGAACCATCAAAAACCTGAATTATTCCAAACGTTTGACTAATTAGTGTACCTGTTGATTGATCTGACAGACTCTTACTCCTCAGACAATTAATCAATGTGGATTTGCTCCATTATTTTCCACTGACACGAGCGCAGCAGCTTTACACATCATTCTGCTTTTAAACAGGACCTTAAATCCTCAAGTGAACTTACTGTACATAAGACTTTATCAACAACATTATGATCAGAAACAGATTGGACTGTGTGCGAGAGAGAACACCATCACAGAACTGAGCGTGTTGAATGTGTCTCTGACAGGATCAGACGCTCTGGTCGTGTTTGGCCGGTCTGGCGATGGCCCACAGGGAGCTGAGCACAGCAGAAGTGGCGTATGCAGCGATCGGAGAGGTGAATCTGACAGAAGACCTCACACCAGAGTCTGCTCTCTGCCTCTTTAACACTCGTCTCTGTCTCTGGCAGATTGATAAGGTGCAGTACATCAACTTCATCAAGGACCTGCCGTCCAAAGACTCGTGTCTAGCTCACATCCTGCTCTTCAGCGGACACGTGCAGGAGGCCGAGGCCACTCTCCTGCAGGCCAACCTCATTTATCACGCCATCCAGATCCACATCAACCTCTACAACTGGGACAGGTGTGTGCCGTCGCCGACACGCGTCCGCTCCGAGTGTGTTTCGTGCTCACGCGCGTCTCTCTCCGCAGGGCTCTGGAGCTGGCGGTGAAGCACAAAACCCACGTGGACACGGTGCTCGCTCACAGACGGAAGTTCCTGCAGGACTTCGGAAAACAGGAAACCAACAAGAGATTCCTGCAGTACTCTGAGGGAGTATGTTCATGTCTGGAGCACTGTTCAGATGTTTGACTGTCCTCACAGGTGTTTTATGTTGTATTGTGTTCATGTTTCTGTCATTGTGCTCAGGTGGAAGTGGACTGGGAGAAGATCCAGGCTAAAATTGAAATGGAGTTTGCTAAAGAGCGGGAAAGAGCAGCCAACTCGTCCGTCAGAAGCAGCGTGTCTGTTCGCCGCTGAAGTGAGGTTTGGATCTGTTACAGCAGGCGTATGAATCCACATCTCATATCTCAGCACCTGTTATTTATATCTTATTCTAGATTTCATGAAGATTCTGTAACAAGAATGTCTTGCTTTTGTATAGCACAAGTTTGATTTATGTTTATGTAATAAATGCAGATTTGAAGTAAAGTTTGTGTTGGTGACAGAGTGAACGAGACCTGTTCAAATAAAGATTTAGAAAAGAAAGAACTTGCATAAGCAAATAAAAAAGATTCAAACATTATCATTGGTGGAAATTAAAGCAAAAACTGTGGAAATCTGAATGTCCAGAATATAATTCCATGTGCATTGAGTCATTGGAAGTAGAAAAACTAGGGATGTCTCGAGCCGGTCTCCAGGATCCGTATCTGGGCCAGTTAAGCATTAACTGATCCGTATCAGCTATCCTAAGCCAAGTCCGGACTCAAACTCAAGTCGCCTGAAGCACAAGCGCACTACATGTCACTGCGTATGAGACTGTCAGCTCAGACAATTATGGGCCAGCTGTTCAAAAAGTTTAATTTGGATCAGAATGATCTGGAAATCCCAGGATCAGGTCATCCATCTTACTTTTGTGCTGTTTTTTCAAAGCAAAACTGGATTGGATCACCCTGATCCAGATACACACTGTTTCAGATGACCAGATCTGGATTAGCAGTGCTCTACGGAGGCCCTAAAGGGACATGATGATAGAAAAAATATGAGATGGGGGAAAAAAATAAAAATAAAATGTTTTTGTGTCCTCTCAGAAAAGTTGAGCGTAGCGTTCACCCGAGAAACTTTGTGTTTGCTTGCACAGAACTTCTGACTGGTTCATCTCTCTTGATTGTGCCAATGTAGTTCACAAACCGTGATAAAAAAACATTTTGAATCAAATATAATATTTTTGTTTGATATTTACAGCTGTTTGGGGATTATTTTATGGCACTAAAATCTCTTTTTTACTGTACAGTAGGTTACCAAAAGGCTAAATATGGAGCCTGATGTCCACTTCTTATTTATTACTTTACCTGTTAAACTAATCAAGAGCAAAATAAAAGAAAAAGAAAAAGTGTATGTATGATAAAAATGATAAAAAATGTTGTATTTTTTGACCAGTTTTAAAATGATATAATTTTTGTTCCTGAAATCTAGATTTTTTGGATAAAAGGCATCACAATCTTACTAAAAAGTTAAGCAACACAAACTGATGATTTTATCCAGATCGAAACCACGATTGGATTTTGTGATCTAATCTAATTTCAGAATCCATTTTTCCTTTTGAACAACCCGGATTACTTCAGTAATCCGATTACTTTGGAACAACTGGCCTAGAAAATATTCTTTATCATAATTCTAAAGTTTCTTTAAATAATTATTTTATGAGTTATACAAGCATTATTAGTTGAATGAAAACTATGAAGGGAACAGAATTATATTTAAAACTGCCCACTTATTATATTTAATTATTTTTAAAACTGTTGTTATCAGAATACATTAGAGCACAGTTTGTGCTGAATACAGTGTAACGAGACTTTAGCCATTAACATGATTTTAAGCAACTGAAAAAAAGCATAAATGTCCAAACTTCTCCAGGGCCCAAAACCCCCTCAGACCCCAGAGGGTTAAGAGTTGAGACTCAAGCATCCCACTGAATCAGAGAACATATCAACACTCGACTTACTCTTCATATGAATTAATTCCCAACCGTTTTCATCAGGTAAGACTAAGGCCCACACGTACACAGATATTTTTATAAACAAAGTTTAAAAAAATAAAAAATATTATCCACACAAGCACAGTTTAAAGAAATCTGTCCACATGAAAATGCAAAAACTCGCTATGAAATGCTGTCAAGAGCATGCCACTCCAACAGATGGCGATATAACCCTCACCGTAAAGTCATGTTGGCCAATCAGAAGGTTATTGCTGGTTGTGGTAGGAACCTCACGTAAACAGTGCAGACAGCAGAGCACAATCTGACGTCAAACGAGATAATAGCGCACGCCGACGTCACAAGCCACAATCTGTGGTTTCACCGGCTACATGACAACACTGCAACTGGAGTTACTGAAAATTTTCACCCTGGGAGGAGTTTTCAAAATGATTTCGATTTCAGTGACCTGATACTGCAAAACAGTTTTTGGTTGAAAACAGTGTCATATAAACAGCCTCTAAGTTTATTGAAATCTTTCTCACACTTGGCAAGTGCTCTTCATCAGCCTCACAAGCACCTGCTTCAGTTTAATCCTTTTCAAATCACAGGTGTCTCTCCACATTTCTTATCTTGGGGGGCCAAAATGAGCAGGCGCTTTGGTCAGTCACCATTTTAACCACATTTGAGTTTTTCTATAGCAGTACCTACTTTGTCGCAACCCCACTATAACATTCAAGTATCCATGATATGACGAGAGAGAGCAAGGCTGTGATGGCATCAGATATATTGCACACACATTACTCAAAAGCTGTTGCCACAGGAATAAACGTGTGGAAAATGCTCTATAACATGTTTCTCAATGCAATCTTTTATAAAGAAGGGTTTTATGAAACAAATAAGGAGTAATTTACGCACCACTTTGTTAAAACAGTCATCTGTTAGAGCATAAACAGTTGATCTGCAGGCTTCCCAACAGCTCACAGATCACCATTCAAGATAGGCCTATAGTTAACCATCCAAATCATCTCTAATTTATGGATCTTCATCTTCAGTAATTTAAATACAGTGACAAAGACCTGTAACATCCATTTTCTACATCACTTTCCTCTCTAGGGTTGCAGAACCTACATTCATAACTATTCTTTAAATTGCTCAAGTGACCCTCAATGTCTACGAGTCAAGAGACAACGATGGCCTTTGTATTTATTTCTAACAAGTTAATAACATAACTTTTAATAAACAATAGTTGAAAACAATATTTAAAGGTGCCCTAGAACCAGTTTTCACAAGATGTAATATAAGTCTAAGGTGTCCCCTGAATGTGTCTGTGAAGTTTCATCTCAAAATACCCCATAGAGATTTTTTAACTGCCTATTTTGGGGCATCATTAACTATGCACCGATTCAGGCTGCTGCCCCTTTAAATCTCGTGCTCCCTGCCCTTGCAAGCTCTCGACTCTATAATACAGTGCATTTACAATGTTCACACAGCTAATATAAACCTCAAATTGATCTTTACAAAGTGTTCGTCATGCATGCTGTATGTATGCTTTGGATCATGTAAGTATAGTGTTTATTTGGATGTTTACATTTGATTCTGAATGAGTCTGATAATGCTCCGTGGCTAAGGCAAGGCAAGGCAAGGCAATTTTATTTGTATAGCACATTTCATACACAATGGTAATTCAAAGTGCTTTACATAAAAAAGAATAATAAAAATAGAACATAAGGAATAGAAATAACAGTAAAAACAGAGAATTTTGCTATCTGGATGGAAGAGCTAGGAAGTCTCAGGGAGTTTTTTGTTGTTGTCGTCCATCAGAGTTGGATCTAAACGGATCTATTCATCAGAGCAGATCAGAATGGATCTTCCTCATCCAACAGGACTGCTACCTGTTAGGGCACTTCAAACTGATAAACATAGTTTCAATCTCCCCTTTTGTCAAGACACCTCAAACTGCACCACACAGCCCTAATCCCCCTTCCGGAGACATCTTACCCATGGAACGCAGTTCAAATTTCCCCTTTGGAAATTTCCCCCTTTGGAAAGTGTCCTGACTGTAATCCAGAGATATCTTAACCATGCACTACAGCTTAAATTTCCCCATGGTTTGTCAAATTTACCAAATTTTAACCTAATCAATTTCTTCCTAATTCTCCCAGCTCTTTCAACCAGACAGCAATAATGCATTAAAAGTCAGAATAACAAGATGATACATAAAAGATATAAAAATACATTAAAAATGAAATAAAAACAGGAAAAGGAATTAAAAGAATAAAAAGATTATACGTATAAAATAAAGTGCAAACAGTTCGGACATAGCACAGTGCTCAATCAGCAAATGCATAGATAAAAAGATGTGTTTTGAGTCTGGATTTGAATGTGGCTACTGTTGGAGCACACCTGATCTCTTCTGGAAGCTGGTTCCAGCTGTGGCTGGCGTAACAGCTAAAAGCAGACTCTCCTTGCTTTGAGTGAACCCTGGGTATTTCTAAATGACTTGATTCTGATGATCTGAGTGATCTGTTAGGTTTATATTCTATGAGCATATCTGCAATGTATTGAGGTCCTAGACCATTGAGTGATTTATAAACAAGTAACAGTACTTTAAAATCAATTCTAAATGCAACTGGAAGCCAGTGCAAGGACCTGAGGACTGGTGCGATGTGTTCATGTTTTCTGGTTCTGCTCAGAATCCTGGCAGCAGCGTTCTGTACGAGCTGCAGCTGTCTTATGGTGTTTTTGGGAAGACCAGTGAGGAGCCCATTACAATAATCCACCCTGCTGGTGATGAAAGCATGAACAAGTTTCTCTAAGTCTTGACTGGAGACAAAGCATCTAATTCTTGCAATATTTTTGAGATGATAATACGCTGATTTAGTTATTGTCTTTACATGGCTACTGAAACTCAGGTCTGACTCCAAAATCACACCAAGATTCCTGACTTGATTTTTAGTTGTTTGACCCCTAGAGTGAAGGTACATGTTCACTTTGAGAACTTCATCTTTGTTTCCAAACACAATGACTTCAGTTTTGTCTTTGTTTAACTGAAGGAAGTTTAGGCACATCCAATTTTTAATTTCATCAATGCATTGGCACAGGGAGTCAATGGGGCTGTAGTCGTTGGGTGATAGGGCTAGGTACATCTGGGTCTCATCTGCATAGCTGTGATATGCAATTTGGTTCTTTCTCATTATTTGGCTCAGTGGCAGCATACATAGGTTGAACAGGAGGGGTGCGAGTATTGAACCTTGAGGGACTCCGCATGTCATGGATGTCCACTCAGACTTATGGTCACCGATACTCACATAATAACCTCTCCCTTCTAAGTATGACCTGAACCATTTTAGGACCATCCCAGAAAGCCCAACCCAGTTTTCCAGCCTGTCAAGAAGAATGTTGTGATCGACAGTGTCAAACGCAGCACTGAGGTCAAGTAGAACCAGCACTGATAATTTACCTGAATCTGTGTTAAGGCGAATATCATTTATTATCTTTATGAGTGCTGTCTTTGTGCTGTGATGTGGTCGGAAACCAGATTGAAAGTTATCAAAGTATCCATTCAAGCTTAAGAACTTGTTCAGCTGATTGAAAACAACTTTTTCAATGATCTTGCCTATGAAAGGAAGATTTGAGATTGGCCTGTAGTTGCTCAATATGGTGTTATCCAGATTGCTCTTTTTCAGGAGGGGCTTAACAACTGCAGTTTTCAGGGATTTTGGAAAAGTCCCAGAGAGAAGTGAGGCATTTACCACTTCTAGGAGATCTGCTTCTAAACAGTTTAACACTCTTTTGAAAAAAGATGTGGGAAGTGTGTCAAGGGCGCAGGTTGATGTTTTAAGGCTAAAGCTAACATTACACACTGTTGGAGAGATTTATAAAGAATGAAGTTGTGTTTATGAATTATACAGACTGCAAGTGTTTAAAAATGAAAATAGCGACGGCTCTTGTCTCCGTGAATACAGTAAGAAACGATGGTAACTTTAACCACATTTAACAGTACATTAGCAATATGCTAACGAAACATTTAGAAAGACAATTTACAAATATCACTAAAAATATCATGTTATCATGGATCATGTCAGTTATTATTGCTCCATCTGCCATTTTTTACTATTGTTCTTGCTTGCTTACCTAGTCTGATGATTCAGCTGTGCACAGATCCAGACGTTAATACTGGCTGCCCTTGTGTAATGCCTTGAACATGAGCTGGCATATATGCAAATATATGGGGTGTACATATTAATGATCCCGACTGTTACGTAACAGTCTGTGTTATGTTGAGATTCGCCTGTTCTTCAGAGGTCTTTTAAACAAATGAGATTTATATAAGAAGGAGGAAACAATGGAGTTTGAGACTCACTGTATGTCATTTCCATGTACTGAACTTTTGTTATTCAACTATGCCGAGATAAATTCAATATTTCATTCGAGGGCACCTTTAAACATGCATTTTAGTAATACATAAAAACATCATAATAAAGATAGTATTGTTCTCTACACTGAACAAAGAGTAATACAACATAGGAATGAATTATTTTTGTATTTCACTGCATTTTCAGCTAAAATTCTCATTACCGCAATGTGTCAAGCTGTGTCTGAATGTTCTAATTTAAACAGAAAAAAAATGAAAATTCTAAAATGTATATGGATGTTCTAATAGATGTTTTCAAATGACAGAAAAAAATATTAATGTATAATACAAAATAAAAATAAAATAAGTTGAAAAATTAAGTGTCCATGACTAATGTTCTCATCCTCCACAACATTTTTAAGGACTCTATACACACACACACACACACACACAAAATTTAAATAAATCTTGATTTTGAATTAAGCAACACGTGTCACACATGTGCTCTTTATATTAATCCAGTTAAATGTTAAAAAAAAACCCTCTTGTCCGACCACGTACACCACATTTTGATTACCGTAACAGGAAATTTTCCTCATTTAGAAAAACTTTTAACAATTTTCTGTGAAAAAAATGTACTTTATTAATGTCTAATTATGTACATTGAATAAAAATGTTATAAATCATCATGGCTTCTCTGAATTGAATAAAATATGCTAAGGAACCTCATCCTCCGTAACACCATTCTCACTTACCACAACTATTTAAGGCCAGTTGTGGTAGAGAGAACTTCTGTTTCGGTAATGAGAATTTAACCATTCAGGCTATTTTAAAATATATATTATGAGTAATTAAGTTAAATAATATTTACTAACTGTTGGAAAACTTTAGCAAAGGCTAGGGTGACAAATTTCAGAGAAAAGGTTTACAAAATCTACAGCAAGTCAAAACAGTATACACAGGGCTTTGTTGCACTATATTAGTAAGAACATCTTATACAGACTTCCAGTGTTTTTATATCAGGTTAGTGATATTATGCCCTAACCTGACACCTTACCCTCAACTTTTCAGAATGCCGCAAGGCAAGCACACCGAAGGTCATGTTACAAGAACCGACCAATCAGCTTTGGCCTTTCCATCAACATCGAACAACATCGAAAGCTCAGCTGAACAGCTGATCATAGCTGTACAAGTTTTTATTTCGCATCTCCATAAATATATCTAGTAGTAAAGCTAATGCTAGGGCTAAAAATCAATTAATCCTATGCTGATACTTCCTCGTCAACGTGGAGAGCACAGTTCATGGTTTACATAGCAATGACAGATGCCATGGGAGCGCAAGCGCTTGGGAAAAGGGAGAAAGACAATTTTAGACATGATATGTGAACAGCTCCTTATAGGTTTCTATTTACAATGTGTTTTGCTGCATTGAGCTCAGTAGCTAATCACAGATATATCTGTTGCTTTCTTGAACACAATGGCCAATCAGAGGTGTTTAAGTTAGAATCCACTCGCCGCTTGAAAAGCAGGTTTTTGTTCAGAGTTGAGCTCTGTGTGCTTAATTCACATTTATTTGTATAGCGTGTAGCGTTGCCACACAATATAAAGTTTCTGTGGGCGCCAGACAGTTAAATAACTGTCGAAAAGACAAAAAATAAAATAAATAAATAATGACCTCGCTCAGCGTTTAATTCAAAGAAAAGGACTCTCCACAAAAGTTTCAAAATCAGGAGAATTATTATTTCACTTCATTTTGGCATTCAGATAACAAAAGAAATACTTTGGGCATTCATAGAAACTAATTCACATGTGCACACAATGCTTTGAAGCACAATCTCACACCCAAGAATAATAATAACAATGAAAAAAAATAAATAAAAGTTTCTTAAAATAAAAAAAAAGAAAAAAAAAAAAAAAAAAAAAAAATATATATATATATATATATATATATATATATATATATATATATATATATATATATACAGTTGGCCTCTTTTGTAGGATTGTGAGATCTATGGAAGGTTTGAAAGCGTGGAAATGGGGACTGTTTGATCTTTTTTTTTTTTTCTTCAAAGATTCCAAGAGGGACTCAGCAGTCGAGTTTAAAAAGGAGTAGAATTAAAATCCCCAAACCCATTTGTTGTGCCGATATATTTCCTCAACTCGTCCTTGTGCCGTGTACACATTCAAAGATGCGAACGTGATCCTCCGGTTGTACTCCCCAAGGATTAATCTCCAGCGATCTTGGTTAGTAGGCTATGCACCAAAGATGATCACAGTATCCAGTTGTCACGGCCTACAGGGTTTCTCCACAAGTTGGCGTTGTTCCGTGTTCTCCGTGTTCTGGAATGAGCGTCTGGAGCAGGTGTGGTGCGTTACCGTGATTGTGCTTGTGTCAAGAGACCACGAGTATAAAGAAGAATGGCGGAGTTGGACTGGGGCCGTTCATCTTTCCCTCTTCAGTTCCAGATTGTTTTCTTTTCTTTATTTTTTCTTGAGTTGTTGTATTATTACTTTGACTTATTTTTCTATTAAATGTTTTTTTGTTAAATTGTGTTCCATGCGTGGCCTTCCCTTTTCTTATGTTGCTTCACCCTGAGCCGGGTGGACGTAACATAATGGGGGCTCGTCTATTTAACTGAGAGAGTCTCAGTCAAATTGTATTACGCCTATTTGGTAACAGTTATAGGGAAGTTAATTGGAGCCTAATGAGTTGAATAAAATTATTTTTGGGGATAAAGCAACATGGAACATTTGAAAGTTATTCTTTTTGTTTTTTGATTTTGTAATTTGCTGGAGCTGGAGAGGAAAACAACGTCCTGCAGTTAAGGTATTGGACTTTGACGGGGTCGATTTTTGCTGTGCATGACTAGAGGTAAGACAGATTTGTACTATAATTGCCAAGAAGGATTAATGAGATAGATACAATTGTCGGAGCCACTTGAACTCCCGTGTTAGGCGGTAGAGCGGTAACGCTTTTTTTATTTTAATTTTTTGTTTTAGTTTGTTGTTTTTTGTACGTCGGACGCGGGTAGACGGATTAGCCGTTGAGCTGCATGTGGGCGTACTGAAGACTAGGGTTGAGTTTATTTAGTTGATTACGGGACGGCTCTTTTCTACTTCTGGCATTGTGGTCTCATCTGTCTTGCGCTGGTCTTGGTACATAGTTGTCGTCTGAGTTGTGATCTCAGGAAATTGGGTAGAGATAACGGCACTTAGTTGTATTTTTGAAGTGATAAAATATGGTTATATCTGAAGTTTAGATAAAATGGATCAACTACAGGATTTCTTGGCTGCTCCTACGGTGGAGAAATTGGATGGTCTTTCAAAAGATCAATTGTGTAAGGTAGTTGAGCATTTTAATTTTGAGATGGCGGTAACAAAAGGTTTAAAAGTTAAACATTTTCGGGATTTGGTAAAAGAGAAATTAGTAGAGCGGATGATTTTAACTGTAGATGCACAATCAGAGGAAATGGTTTCACCAGACGGTACGTCAACACCGCTTGTTATGACGGGAGTTCAGGGCGGGTTTACATTTGAGCAACAGTTAGAAATTTTGAACCTGCAGAGTAAGGAACGCGATCTAGACAGACAATTAGAACTGGAAAAAATGAGAATTCGAGAACGAGAGCGTGAAAGGGACTTTGAGAGGTTTAAGAGTGAGCAAAGAGTTCAGGAGGTTAAGTTAGCTCAGGAAGCCGAACGCTTAAAATTGATTGCCGAGGGGAAAATGGGGAGCATTAGTGTTGACTCGGGTGATCAACTGGTTTCAGGTAGGGCATTAAATATTGCAAATATGACTAAGTTGCTGCCTAGGTTTAATGAGAAAAATCTAGACGTTTTTTTCTCTCTGTTTGAAAGTGTTGCGGATGATAGAGGTTGGAATGATGCCGAACGAACTCTTTTACTTCAAAGCGTTCTTGAAGGCAAAGCGCAAGAAGCGTTTATTTCAATCTCAGCAGCAGATCGTAAAGTATATAAGATTGTCAAAGACACTTGTCCCTGAAGCTTATCGTCGGCGGTTTAGGGGATGGAGAAAGGGAGAAAGGCAAACTCATGTTGAGGTGGCCCAAGAGCTTATGACCCACTTTAATCGTTGGTGTAAAAATATTATTCCTGAGCGGATAGCGACGTACATAAATTAACAAAAGGTGAAAACCGCGACTGAAGCTGCAGTTTTAGCTGACGAATTGGTGTTGATTCACAAAAATTCTGTTTTTTATCAAAAAGATCATCATTTTGAAAGTCACTTTGAGAAACAACCGACGTTGGTAAAGGCAGAGTATAGACCTAATAGAAAAATAGATCCAAATTCCACTTGCAGGTATTGCCTGGAAAAGGGCCACTGGAAAAAGGAATGCCCGGTGTTGAAAGGCAAGTATAAGGCCAGTTCTAAAGCTGTTGGGCTTGCGTCAGCTCTTATTCCTAATGAAACATCATGGGTTGGGGGAATCTCTGATGAAAGGAAAAATCAAAAGGCAGATAAAGACGGAGGGTCCCAGGCAGATTATAGTCCCTTTATTAGCACAGGGTATGTTTCTTTGGTTAACTGTTCAGTTAAAGTACCCGTAAGGATTTTGCGTGACACAGGGTCTTCTGAATCCTTTATTTTGGATTCGAAGTTGAATTTTTCTCCTCTATCTAGTACAGGGAATAGTGTTCTGATCCAAGGAATTGGGTTAGACATATTCTCCGCTCCTTTGCATAGGATTCAGTTGGATTCTGAATTGGCGCGTGGGGAGGTTGAAATTGCGTTGCGACCTTCATTGCCTATGGAAGGTGTAGATGTGATCTTAGGAAATAATTTGGCCGGAAATCGTGTGTGGGGTGGGGTGATACCACCAGTTGTGAAAGCAAAGACAAAAAAGACTTTGTCTGCAGAGCCAGATAAAAGTGTCCAAGATTTTCCCGATGTTTTTGTTTCCTGTGCGGTAACTCGAGCCATGAGTACTAGACAAAATGTGTCCCAGGAAAATGGTGAAATAGAAAAGCCTTCCTTTGATCCGGTAAACTTGTCTGTGTTGCCTTCCTCGATTTCCCGTGATGAGCTAATTTTGGCTCAGGGAAAAGACGCCTGGTTGACAACATTGTTTGCGTCGGTTAAGTCTCCTCAAGATATTGAAAGCATGGCTTCTGGTTATTTCTTGAGTAATGGAATTCTAGTCCGCAAGTGGATGCCTTGTAATGATCGTGGTGTGGGCGAACCCATATTTCAGACTGTTATTCCGGATGGGTTGCGTGAGCTGGTGCTGAAAACTGCTCACGGGGATATAGCTGGGCATTTAGGAGTCAAGAAAACTTACCATAGTGTAATGCGCTATTTTTTCTGGCCTCGACTAAAAAGAGATGTGGCGAGTTTTATTAAGACATGCCACACTTGTCAAATGGTAGGTAAACCAAATGAGGTTTTGGCTCCAGCGCCGTTGTTTCCAATTCCTGCTGTGAACAATCCCTTTGAGTATCTTACCGTTGACTGTGTTGGGCCGTTAAATCCGTCGAAGGCAGGTTCTAATTATTTATTAACTGTCATGTGTCAAACAACATGCTATCCTGCTGCTTATCCCCTGCGAACAATTTCCACCAAAATAAAAAATAAGCTCTGTCTCAGTTTATTTCTGTTTTTGGCATTCCAAAAGTTATCCAAACTGACAGAGGAACCAACTTTACCTCTCGTATGTTTAATCAGGTTTTGCAGCAACTGCGTGTGAAACATCATAAAAGTAGTGCGCGTCATCCTGAAAGCCAGGGAGCTCTCAAACGTTTTCATCAAACGTTAAAACAACTTTTGAGAGCGTACTGTAATGAACTGAATAAAGACTGGGAAGAGGGGCTTCCTTGGTTGATGCTAGCCGCACGCGAAGTTGTTCAAGAGAGCCTTGGTTTTAGCCCTAACGATTTGGTGTTTGGTCACAAGGTAAGAGGCCCATTGTCACTTTTAATGGATAATGTGACCGAAACTGAAATGCCTGTAAATATCTTGGATTATGTAAATGTTTTTCGACGTAGATTATATCTGGCAGGTAAATTGGCCAGTAAAAATCTAACCAAAGCACAGCTGAAGATGAAGACCTGGTTTGATCGTCGGGCCGAGTGTCGCGAATTTAGTCCTGGCGATCAGGTCTTACTCTTGCTTCCTGTTACTGGATCATCATTCATGGCCAGATTTGCAGGGCCTTATAGCGTTTTGAAACGGGTAACGGATCAAAATTATATTGTTTCGACGCCAGATAGGAGAAGACCTACCCAACTTTGTCACGTGAACCTGTTGAAACCGTATTTTTGCCGCTCACGTGAAAACACTGTCCCTGGTGCTGAAATAAAGTCTGTGGCGGTTGTTTCAGGGGTGAGTGGGGATTCCTCTAGTGCTAAGTCAAATTGCATTGATGACGAGAGCATCACGTCTGAGTGTATTATCCAACCCCGACTTTGTAATTCTGAACAGCTGGCTAACTTGGATGTGATGCTGGAACATTTGCCCGTAGAACGGCGTGGGCAACTGATCAATTTGATAACGGAATTTTCGTCACTCTTCTCCGATACACCTTCATGTACCGATCTGATATATCATGATATTGATGTTGGAGACTCTTTGCCCGTTAAACAGAGATTTTATTGTGTTCATCCTGAAAAGCAGAACTTTTTGGAAGCTGAGGTAAAGTACTTGATAAATGCTGGGCTTGCGAAACCATCTCATTCCAGCTGGTCGTCACCATGCATTTTGGTCGCAAAACCCGACAAGACGTATAGATTTTGTACTGACTATAGAAAATTAAATGGCGTTACGAAGCCCGATTCCTTCCCTTTTCCGCGGAAGGGAGATTGTGTTGACTCCGTAGGGTCAGCTAAATTTGTAACTAAAATCGACCTTTTAAAGGGGTATTATCAAGTTCCTTTAGCTCCTCGTGCACAAGAAGTCTCGGCTTTTATTACCCCTTCTGGGTTATATTCTTATAATGTGATGAGTTTCGGTCTCCGAAACGCTACGGCTACCTTCCAGCGCCTAATGAATCGCGTGGTCTCAGGATTGGAAGGATGTGCCGTGTATCTAGATGACGTGGTAGTATATAGTCAGACGTGGGAGGAACAGCTTTGTCGGTTGCGCGCTCTGTTTGCTCGTCTTACAGACGCCAAGTTAACTATCAATTTAGCGAAGTGTGAGTTCGTGAAAGCCACGGTGATGGGACAGGGGGAAGTAAGGGAAAAGGTGCGCGCGATCGATAATTTCCCCGCTCCTACTACTAAAAAGGAGCTAATGAGATTCCTAGGCATGATTGGTTATTATCGTGGTTTTTGTGCAAACTTCTCGACTGTTGTTGCCCCACTTACTGACCTGTTAAAGGCTAACAATAAGTTTGAATGGTCTCCAAGTTGTCAGGGTGCGTTTATGAATGCAAAACTCCTGCTGAGCACTGCTCCGGTGTTAGTGGCACCTCGGTGGGATCGAGCGTTTCAGATCCAAGTAGACGCAAGTCAGGTTGGTGCAGGAGCTGTACTATTGCAGAAGGATGATAATGGGGTTGATAGGCCAGTTAGTTACTTTTCTAAGAAGTTTAATTCATATCAATTAAACTATTCAACAATCGAAAAAGAAACATTGGCTTTGGTGTGGGCCGTGCAGCATTTCGATGTATATGTGGGTGGTGGTTCAATGCCCGTGGTCGTCTTTTCAGACCACAATCCCCTCACTTTTTTACAGTCGTTACGAAGCCCTAACCAACGACTTCTTCGTTGGGCTATATTATTACAGCCGTATAGTTTGGAGATTCGCCATATTCGGGGGCGGGACAATGTCATGGCGGATGCTTTGTCCCGTGCTCCGGTGGATGAATAAAATCAAATGTGCAAAAGATCATCTGCCCTTAATCTTCGCTTTATCAATTTTAGTGTTTTCAAGGCGCCTGGAAATACTGAAAGATGGAGTATGGGTAGGTGATGAGAAGAAAGGGGGTAAGTGTAATTTGTACATGAGCCATGAGTTTGTGCAACCTTGTTGTAGTTTTTGTTTTGTTTTGCAGAGTTCCCTTTTAGGGGCCTCTTTTTTTAGAGGGGAGGTGTCACGGCCTACAGGGTTTCTCCACAAGGTGGCGTTGTTCCGTGTTCTCCGTGTTCTGGAATGAGCGTCTGGAGCAGGTGTGGTGCGTTACCGTGATTGCGCTTGTGTCAAGAGACCGCGAGTATAAAGAAGAATGGCGGAGTTGGACTGGGGCCATTCATCTTTCCCTCTTCAGTTCCAGATTGTTTTCTTTTCTTTATTTTTTCTTGAGTTGTTGTATTATTACTTTGACTTATTTTTCTATTAAATGTTTTTTTGTTAAATTGTGTTCCATGCGTGGCCTTCCCTTTTCTTATGTTGCTTCACCCTGAGCCGGGTGGACGTAACACCAGTGCAAACACGCACGCAACAGTTTTGCCGTTTCCACCTGGCTCTCACTTCCGCGACTCGTCCTCCTTCCTTTCCCCTACCGGTTCTTACGTTCTCCTTTTTCCGACCACACCCTTTTTTCATCATTATCTTTTATGATTTTCGTTCAGATAAATAAACAACGACAATTATCATCATCAATTGATTCCAAAATTTGTTATTTATTTTGCATATTCGTTACTTAAAAGGTGATAATGTGAATGAAAACTGACAACGTCAAAGTGTAATGATCCGTTACACTCTCTTCCCCCCTTGGGAATTCAACCCATGGTTGGCATCAAATTCAAGGAAATCCTCCTCATCTGAGAATTCCAGAAATAGTTCTAGAATTTTCTGTTTTTCTTTTCTTTCCAGATCTTCAGCGGTAGGGTAGCAAGGTTTTAAATTACACACGTGAACATTTCTGACATCTTCACCAGTGCTTTCTAAGACCACCTGATAATTCACAGGTCCCAGTTTACGCACAATTCTGTAAGGTCCTTTCCACTTCTTTGCCAGTTTAGCGGTAAAAATGATGTAGTGCACTTGATTGTGGAAAGTTTCTTACCCAGACTCGATCTTGGAACTTATAGGACACTTCTCTTCGATTTTTATCATAGTTTCTAAGCTGACGAAGGCGTGCTTTCTTAGAACTGATTTCAGCATTCTTCTGAAATTGTTTCAGTTGGTGGACAGTTTCATAGGAAGGAGTGTCTGGAAGAACGTCAATATCTGCCTGAAGTATTCTATCCATAGGACTCTGAAGTTTCCTTCCAATGTGCAATTCTGCAGGTGTCAGGCCGATGGTTTCTTGTACAGCAGAGTTCAATGCAAATCTGAATTCTGGAAGATAAACATCCCATTTTTTGTGATTCTCTTCAACATAAGCTGCTATCATGCATTTCAAAGTTCGATTGACCCGTTCGGTCATATTAGTCTGGGGATGATACGAGGTGGTGAGTTTTGGAGTGATGTCCACTGTCTACAGAGTTCTTGAAACACAGCTGAAACAAACTGGGAACCACGATCTGAGAGGATGTAGGTTGGGACTCCCTATCGTGTCAATATTTCTGTTCTGAGGATACGTGCAATGGTTGGAGATGTTGCAGCACGCATGGGAAAAATCTCTACCCATCGGGAATGATAGTCCACGGTCACTAACACATACTCATTCTGTTGAGAGCTGCGAGGGAAAGGACCCATAATATCAACTCCTAACATCTCATTAGGATGGTTAACTATATTTTGTTGCATTTTTCCTGCAGGTTTTTTGTTGTCATGTTTCAGGACCTGGCATTTTTCACAACTTTTGATGAACTTTTTCACATCCGACCACATTCCTGGCCAGAACGCAACAGCACGGAGTCTTTTGTAGGTCTTAAATATTCCCAGATGACCACTAAGAGGATTCTTGTGGTAAGCTTCAAACACCTGGGCCCTCATTTATCAATGGTGCGTACGGACAGATTTGTGCGTAGTGAGTGCGTAAGAACAGTTTCACGCAAAGTGTGGGATTCACCAACTTGTACTTATACGTAGAAATGTGTGTAAATATAAGCACACCTCTGAGCATGCTTACGCAGATAATCTAGTGGTAGAATAGCGACACTACACATAAAAAGCATTTAAGAGTGTCACAGTAAGCATTAAGCAATCCACATATGTCCTGTGTTTCCTTTAGTTAAAAAACACTCAATTTATAATTTGTCTAGTTTTAAACACGATGCTTAATTGGTGTCAAACCCTATAAAAGACAGCTGTGAAATATGTTTGTCTCAGTGCAATGGCTTATCTTACGTTATTGGAAGACTTGGCAAACAATGCGCTCCGCAGAGATCGCGCTGATCTGCTTGGCGAGAGCACAGAGTGGCTTCTAAGTAGGTACCGCTTTCCCAAAAATGTACTGCTGGATTTGTGTCGTGATTTAGGACCAGTGTTGGAGAGAGAAACAAATCGCACAAAAGCCATTCCCGTGCACATCCAGCTCCTGTCCACCCTTGGATTTTTAGCTACTGGCACATTTCAGCATGAGGTTGGAGACATATGTGGTATATCCCAGCCATCAGTGAGTAGGATCATGCCGGCAGTGTTGGATGCAATTATTTCCTTGGCCCAAACCTACATCCAGTTCCCTTATAATAAAATGGGACTTTCATGCTATTGCAAGATTCCCAAACATAATTGGAGCCATAGACTGCACCCACATCGCCATAAAAGCACCATCAACTAACGAATTTAATTATGTAAATAGAAAAGGGTTTCATTCTGTTAACGAGCAAATAATTTGTGATGCAAATTTGTTGTTATTAAACGTTGTTGCGCGGTGGCCTGGAGCAACACACGACTCGTTCATTCTGCAGAATAGCTCTGTGGGTGTGCGTCTCCAAGAAGGCGCTGTTGAGGATGGCTGGCTCATTGGTGAATTTAAGGCTACAACATGTTTAAAATGCTATTGTAGGGCTATGTACAATTAGGGCTGTGTATCACCAACAATGTCACGATACGATACGCATCACGATACTAAAGCCACGATACGATACATATCACATATGGTTCAATTTAGAATTTAAATTTCTTTTGAGCAGAGTTTAGTAACAGTAATGTGTTTATTGAATAACCAGTGTTATAACAGTCATGATAACTGAAAAAAATATTTTGTTTTTGTCATTAAAAAAAAAATGATTTAAATTAAATATAAAAAAGTCACAAAAAGCTTCTTTTAAAAGCTTGCTTTTAAAGTCACTCCCTCAGTAACTGAATTGACAATTATAGTGACACTGAAGCATATCAACAAAGCTCAATGACTAATTTCACTTGCAACAGTAAGTTGACTTTTAAGAAAACTAAGTTAGTTAATTATATTGGCTATAATATTATAATAATGTCTATACCACCTGTTTTTTTGTTTTTTTTTTTTTTTTTTTAATCTGTAAAAATGATTTTTTGGGATATCAACTAAAAATATGTTCTATAACAACATACGTTTTTATTAACGTGGTCTACAAAATATGGCCTACATGAGTTTACAATACACACTTAACAATAAGGTTCATTTATTAAACATCATATAATTTATTAACATGAACCAAACATGAGCAATACATTTGTTACTGTATTAGTATACACACACTAATTAAATGCGCAGGTCTCCTCTCGTGCGTCCTCCCCACTGGACGAGGCCAATATCACTTTCGTTTCGCTTTCAGATATCTCTATTATATATGCCATCACTGCTTTTAACTTTCTAGATGTAATTACCGAAATCAAAACAGTCCATAAACTATATCCTCACGAAAACGTCAGTCAAGCCAGCTCGCGCCTCAACCTGAGAGATCGGCCTTCAAATTTCTCGGTTTCTGAATGGACGGTTTGGCTTGATTGACAAACGCTAACGTTCGGCCATGATTTATATACCATCGACCTGTCCTAAAACGTTAGCGCGCTTTGATCGATGATTTGGAGATTGCGTGTTTCTCTGTTCGAAAGCGTCACGTGACGTCACGTGATTGGCTAGATTTAAAAGCAAGACAGACACGATACGGCAGCTGCTGTATCGATACGCGCATCGTCAGGAGTTCATGACGATGTATCGTTGTATCGATATTCTGAGCACAGCCCTATGTACAATTACTTAAAACTATTTCATCATTAGGTGATCAAGGTTACCCGCTAAAGCCATGGCTAATGACCCCCCTAACCAATCCAAGGACCAGGCGTACAACCGTGCCCATGCGCACTCAAGGAGCACAGTTGAGCGCGCAATAGGCCTGCTGAAAGGACGATGGCTGTGTCTGTCAAGCATGGGAGGGACACTGCAGTATCAGCCAGAAAAAGCGTGCAAAATCATCATGGCTTGCAGTGTGCTACACAACTTGGCCATCAGACAGGGCATCCCTCTGCAGGAACCCCCAATACCAGACGGCCCTATGCCCGATGCCGCTGGCATTCAGACAAGACAGAGGATCATACAGACATTTTAAGTAAGTCTGGCCTTTGCTCGAGTGCAGAAACATTACAGTGATTTTGTTTTGTGTTTTGCAGCTTCTTGGAAACAAATAACTGAAATCACATTAGTCAGCGGTTTATCGTTTATTAGCAATTGTATTTGTGCAAGAGGCAACCTGTTTCAGAGACTCGTTGATTTGAATCAATACATTCGTTATGTTGCTCAGTTGATCCTTTAGGTCATTAATGGATTTTGTTGTTTCCTCTTGATTTTGTAGCACCGCCTCACTCAGCACTCTTGGCGCATGACGCATGGGCAATGGATGGGCCCGGCTCCTCAAGCTCCTCAGGCACAACGGGTGTCGCTATTAAGGACAAACATGTTCACATTAATTTAATTGAGTTTATCCATGAATGATTTCATTAAAAATTTACAAATTGAAATAAAATGTATGCAAAACACAATATCCTATTCCAGTTGGTTTGTTTTAACTTCACTTTGGGTGTTAGATGGCGCAGTTTGTTCTGTCTCAAGAGCATCAGTGTCACCGTCCTTAGTAATCCCGGACAGAGCTGTGTCTCCGATGATGCAGGCTATGCGGTTGTCCAATGGGGAAAGTTCCGTTGTTGTCTGTCCTCCTCCAGTTGCGGACATTTCTCGTCTGTGTGCTGTGACACATTTTTTAGCCAATACTTTAATGTCAAACCATTTTTTTTTTTTATTTCTGGGACAGTTCTCTTCTCAGACCCCACGGAATTAACTGCATTGGTGACATTCTCCCATGCAGCATTTTTTTAAATTTATTTGTAATTCCTCCTGCAGTGAATGAACTAAACAATATCTGTTGGTTGGATTCAACTTCGTTTACAAGTATCTCTAATTCTGTGTTTGTAAAGTTCCTCTTCTTTGCTCTCTTTGCCATTATTGTGGTGAGGAAAAAACACAATCACATAATTTTTAAAGGGAAGTGTTGTCACCATATATGGTTCATTGGAGGCGTTTCCGAATGCTAATGACCATGAACGTGAACGAGCATGGTACTTACGCACATGTGGTATTTATCAACAATGATTGCTTACTCATGTGCGTAAGAACTGCGTGCGCACATTTGATAAATGTGGATTTTCTTGTTCTTAGGCACATTCTAAATTTCATTCGTAAGACAAAATATAGAACCTTTTCTACGCACTGTTGATAAATGAGGGCCCTGGAAGGTAAGAGAGGATGGAATGTATATGCGGTAGTGCAAATGTTGATCAGTCATCTTTGTCCTTCTGCACAGTTTATCCTCCAAGACTGTATATTTTTCCTCAGCTTCTTTATCTCCCTCTGCCACTGCCTTAAACAATTTCTCAATCTCAGGATCCTTATGTTGCTCTTCCCAAATGAGTTCGGCAGTAAAAGGAAGATCATCCTTCTCTTTCTTCAAAGAGAACAGAACACACCCTGGGGTGGTAGGAATCCATGAGAGAGCGTCAGGAATGACGTTGAGCTTACCCTTACGGTACTCTACTATGAAATCAAATTTCTGTAACCTTAGGGCCCATCTTAACAGACGACTTGTGGTTTTTTGGGAAGTCAGGACCCATTGCAAGGCCGAATGATGTGTAACCACGGTGAATAATTTTTGTTCCAAATAGTGTTGCCACTTTTCTAGGGCCCATACAACAGCGAGACACTCTTTTTCTGTAGCAGAATAGTTTGTTTCTGATTTAGTTAAGGTTCTGCTAGCATACGCTATCACTTGTTCAGTGTCAGGCCCCGTTTTCTGTGCAAGAACTGCTCCAAGACCTGTCTCGCTCGCATCGGTGTAGACAGTGAATGGAAGATTTTGTTTGGGATGGCCAAGAACTGGGTGTGAAATCAAACATGCTTTAAGTTGATCAAAAGCCTGTTGACATTCAGAAGACCAAATGAAAGTACGCCCCTTCTTCTTCAAGTCATTCAGGGGTTCTGCAATTTTGGAGAACCCAGGAACAAAACGATGGTACCATCCAGACATACCAAGAAATCTTTGTACCTCTTTGAGATTTTTGGGAACTGGATAAGACTGAATGCTCTGTACTTTCTCAGGATCTGCAGTGACACCTTTGGTACTCACAATGTGTCCCAGAAACTTTATTTCCTCCAAGCAGAACTTGCTTTTTTTCAAGTTGATTGTGAGACCTGCTCGATGTAATTTGTTAAACACCTCTTCGATGTCTAAGAAATGTTGTGACACAGAAGCGGAGTAGATGATAATGTCATCCAAGTAGACAAGACAACAGTGACCTCGTAAATTTCCCAAGACCAACTCCATCAGCCTCTGGAAACTAGCTGGAGCATTTTTTAATCCAAAGGGCATCAAATTAAAGTGATAGAGGCCAGATGGGGTTATGAAGGCAGTCTTGGACTTGCTCACTTTCCAATACCCACTGTTTAAGTCAATTGTTGTAAAAATGACTGAACCAGCAAGAGACTCTAGAATCTCTGCAATTGAAGGAAGTGGGTAAGCATCATTTTCAGTGAAGGAGTTAAGCTTCCTGTAGTCCACACAAAGTCTATGTCCACCACCTTTTTTAGGTACTAGTACCACAGGAGAAGACCAACCAGAATGTGATGGTTCAATAATACCTGCGGACAACATCTCCTCAAGCTGTTCCTTGATTATGGCCTGTTTGATTGGAGACATCCGATAGGGTTTTTGTTTTATCGGGACATTGACTGTGGAGTATATTTTATGTTGAAGTACATTTGTTCTGCCAGTTGTGTGAGTACATACCTCAGGATTTGATTGCAGAAGTTCTCGCAGTTGTGGCTTTACAGATTCAGGTAGTTGAGCAGAAACAACAGCCTGATCTATATAATCTTGTACATTTAGTCTAACCACATCCAAAGAACATATAGGCGGTGGAATAGAACTGATAAGACCAAGCTGATGGTTTTGTTCATAACTTCTTTTGCTGTTTTTATTTCCAGACCCTTTCCATCCAGACACACAGGCATTACCAGGTTGGAAGGGATGAACAACAGAAGGTGTATTTTTGAACCCATACACTTGATCTGCTACATTTATTTGCAATTGGCTGCAAAAAATGAAGTCAAGGCCTAGGACAATTCCATATGCAAGGGCTTTGGCTGGAAGCACAGCTGCAGGGATGTTGATAACATTTCCATGTAGATCAATTTCTAAAACCAAGAGGTCCAACCAAGAGGTGATTCTGATTCACCATTGGCCAAATACAAAAGTCCATGAGTCCAGGGGCCTCATTTATAAAACTTTGTGTAGATTTCATCCTAAAAGTGTACGTACGCGCAAAAGCTAGATTCTGCGTACGCACAAAAAAAATCTGATTTATAAAACCATGCGTACGCCAGATCCTGCGCACAAATCCCTTTATAAATCCCAGTCAGCGGAAGATTGTGCGTACGTGCATCTCCACCCTGTCTCCTCCCTGACATCACCATATATGGAGCTTACGACGCCTAGTTTTACTATGCATAACCTCATCTGCATATCATTTCCATACATGTTCCCATCCACATGACATCCACGGTTGACACCGTCAAAGGTACAAGACATTGGAAAATATTAGATATGGACTATAAATGCAATTTGTGTCACACCTTGTTGATAAACATAATCCAATATCCTCTTTGTTTTAGAATAATTAAATTAAAATATCCATAAAACAAAATTGTATAAAATACTTCAGAAAAAGGTTTTAGAATAGAGATGATTCATTCATTTCCACTGACCAGATAGTATTTATGCAAATTTATGCAGTTTTGCTGATAAGGTGAACATATCTTTTAGGAAGTTTATAGGCTATTATTTATAGGCACTTATTTATTGCAGTGTAAATACAATTGTCTGAAACGGCGCGTCACTGACAAAGTATTTTTAAAAGAAAACATGCAAATCTTACCGTTTTACTCAAATTATATCCTTCAAATGGTAATTATTTGAAGATCCTTCACACGAACATGCAGCTGTGGTTGTACAGTAAGATATTATTGGACCTATTCAAACTGGACAACGGACCGTTCGACCACCGAATCCAGCAGTGTCTTCCATAATATCTAAGTTAAGTGTGCATCACTGATCGTCATTCTCGAAAAAATATTTTGTCATAACATCTGCAGTGTGGTTTAAAGAGGAATTATTGTGCTTCCAGCGCTCCTCGCTGTCATTAAAACAGCGTGTCACTGGAAAAGTGATCGAAAGTAGCACATCTACTATCTCAATTCATATCACTTTGTCTCCACTGAGGGGGAGCATCCATTATGATGATATGTTATATACACACATACCGTTTTATAGCCCATTCATTTAAAAAAAAAAATTGTAAATTCAAAGTATTTGCACCTGGTTTAGAATGCTGATAATGATAATTCAGGTTGATGCAATTTGATTTATTGGGTGATGAAAAAGGATAATTTAGAAGTTTTTCATTTTAAATAGTTATTGCTATTTGGGCCAGTTGGTGTCGCCAAAACACATACTCTTCTAAAAGAGTGCGTACGCACGGTCAAGAGCATCCTTACGGTGCGCACTTATTTACGGCAAGTTTATTTTTTATAAATCCGATATGTGCGTGGAAAAATGCTTACGCATATTTCTATGCCCATTTTGTGCGTACGCAACGTTTATACATCAGGCCCCAGGGCTTAAGACCTTCTTTTGAACTATTCAGTTCAGCCCAGAGATTTTCATGTAGTAAGGTATAGCTGGCTCCTGTATCAAGAATAGCCTTTCCATACCAAGACTTGATACGTATGGGCACAAGAAGTTGTGGTGGAGCAGCCATTGAATCAAAAGGAGAAGTGTGTGAAGACGTCAGAATGTCTTTCCTATGAGCTTGCTTGGAAGTCATTGCTGATGCTGAGGATGTACCAGAATGTGTACTGTTTTTTGAATTGTCAGATCTTTGCTTATTGGTTTGATTGAGAAATTTAGAAGAGGCAGAAGTATATTGAGGACATGAACCAGGAAAATGCAAACCCTTGCAGCACCAACACAGAGGGGACTTATCACCTTGCTGATTTGCAGGGTATGATCCTTTCTGCATTGGATTTACTTTTCTCACATGCAGGTTACGTTCATACTCAAGCTGTTGATCATGGTCTCTCTCCAATTGATGACCAAGACGTACAAGCTCATCCACATCATTTACCCTTCCACCGAGCTGACTGGCGAGGTAAGGTTTAATGTGTTTCACAATTAACTTCACAGTGTCTAACTCAGTGAGATCAGGATTCCATCTTGTGCAGAGAGCTCTATATGAATATGCAAAATCTCTGATGGATTCATTTTCACCCTGTTTTTTAGTCCGGACACGTTCAGCAAGTTCGTCTTCATAATCTTCAGCCAGAAATGCTGACACAAAAGAGGTTTTGAATTCTTCCCAAGATCTTACTTTGGTGGGAGATAACTCGCACCAATCTCGAGCCGTGCCATGGAAAACAGTTCTGAAGGTAGCAAGAATGTCAGTGTCTGATAAGAGATGTAAAGCAAGAAAATCCTCACACTTGGATAAATAAAGTAATGGATCAGGATCATCGCCAGGTCTACCATATGTAGGGAAAGTTAATCTGATGTGATCAGTTTTGGAAACCAGTAACCAGTAGCAGCAGGCATTACTGTTGAACTGCTTTGTGGAAAGGAGGCTGCTGGCAGAGTTATTTGTGTGAGTCGGTCTTGTATTCCTTCTATTTCACTCTTGTGCAGCGATTGAATTCACTTTCCCGCTTACCTCATCCATTTTTGATTTTAATTTTGATTCAAGATTAAATCGGCTACGTTGTACCTGTTTCGTCAGCTCATTGAAAACTTTATCCTGTTTCTGTTGCAGTTTGTCTAAATGGTCATGGGCCTGATCAGTTAACCGACCCAATTCCCTTCCAGGGGTAGGAAGCACAAACGGAAGTTCACATTGAGCAGAGTCCGTAGAGGCACCTTCACGGGTAGAGAGCACCCCAGGAGCTTCATTTTGGTGCTCCCAACTTGGTTTTGCAGACTCAGGGGATACAGGATCCATTTCCAAAGACTGTGGAAAGGAGGAATTTTGAGAATGATCATGACTTATGATCCGGGAGGGGGGCAAAGTGGGCACATATACAGGAGTAGAAATGTCAGGGGGAAAATATTCTTCTAAGTCTAATGAGGCAGAGAAGGCCGGGGGACGTATAGGGGTAGACATGGCCAGGGGAAAAATAAAGAAATAAAGAATAATACAATATAAAGCAGCACAGGCAGCAGTTTGTTCAGAGGACAGAATGCATGCACATAATCAACAACATCAACCAGCATGTATCCCAACATGTACAGAGAAAATTATTATTATTATTATTATTTTTTTTTTTTCCAAAATCACCAACTTTTGGATATAGTGTTCAGGCAGTTTTCTCCTCTATTAGTTCAACCGAAAACACAGCTCAAAATGTCTAGTTCAAGTTCAAGTCCTTGTTCGGGCGCCACTCTGTAGCGTTACCACACAATATAAAGTTTCTGTTCGTTCAGGCGCCAGACAGTTAAATAACTGTCGAAAAGACAAAAAAAAATAAAAAAAATAATGACCTCGCTGATTGTTTAATTCAAAGAAAAGGACTCTCCACAAAAGTTTCAAAATCAGGAGAATTATTATTTCACTTCATTTTGGCATTCAGATAACAAAAGAAATACTTTGGGCATTCATAGAAACTAATTCACATGTGCACACAATGCTTTGAAGCACAATCTCACACCCAAGAATAATAATAACAATGAAAAAATAAAAAATCGAAATTATATATATATATATATACAGTTGGCTTCTTTTATGTAGGATTGTGAGATCTATGGAAGGTTTGAAAGCGTGGAAATGGGGACTGTTTGATCCTTTTTTTTTTTCTTCAAAGATTGCAAGAGGGACTCAGCAGTCGAGTTTAAAAAGGAGTAGAATTAAAATCCCCAAACTCGTTTGTTGTGCCGATATATTTCCTCAGCTCGTCCTTGTGCCGTGTACACATTCAAAGATGCGAACGTGATCCTCCGGTTGTACTCCCCAAGGATTAATCTCCAGCGATCTTGGTTAGTTGGCTATGCACCAAAGAGGATCACAGTATCCAGTGCAAACACGCACGCAACAGTTTCGCCGTTTCCACCTGGCTCTCACTTCCGCGACGCGTCCTCCTTCCTTTCCCCTACCGGTTCTTACGTTCTCCTTTTTCCGACCACACCCTTTTTTCATCATTATCTTTTATGTTTATGTTTCGTTCAGATAAATAAACAACGACAATTATCATCATCAATTGATTCCAAAATTTGTTATTTATTTTGCATATTCGTTACTTAAAAGGTGATAATGTGAATGAAAACTGACAACGTCAAAGTGTAATGATCCGTTACAAGCGCGTGTCACAATACCAGCTTTACAGAAAATGCATGTGTCTACAATACAATTTAATTATTCAGAATTTTAATAAAAGCCTTGTTTTTCATGCTGCTGAGAGGATTGATGAGGACTGAATTACATGCGGCAAGTGTTGGTAATGACATCCCCATATTAATGCAGAAAATTTGGTCAAATCTGATTGTTATCAATGTTTGTTATTCATCAGCTGGAAGAAAATTGTTTCAAAAGTGATTCCAGCAATAATGTTTTTCTTTGCCATTATCGTTGTGGTGTGGACTCTACTATTCTCTTAAATTGAGTATTTTTAAAAACTAATCTGGTAAATGGACCAGTATGTGGTATTGTTAAATGCACATTTTTAGCTCATGTGAGCCTGTATTTTTGAAGCACTGCAAAATCAAACTGATTGAACTTAAATCCATGATTGTGCCAATATTATTTAATTTAGTTTCTACAATAAAGTTTATATTTTTAAACTATACCTAATTCTTAGAAAACGTATTAGCCTATCATTATCGAAATCAGCAACCTAATTTCCGTAACCTATATCATTACTGCAACAAGCGTTTCTTTAATATTTATTTAATAGATGGAAAAATAGTAGATTGCTTTTAAATGCATGTGCAGAATATATACAATATGTTCTTTCAGGTTTGCCACATCATTTTGAAAATACGTCAGGTTTCACTGAAATATGAAAAAAAAAAAAAATGTAAATTATGGAAGGTGTTGCAGTAATGAGAGAAATAAAAAAAAAACTGTTCATTTAAAAATAAATATTATTTCAGAATTTCAAGTAATAATCCATTTTTAAAAATGTCAAAATGTATTTGCTTTTCTAACATGATGTTTTCAGACTGTTGCGGTAATGAGATTTTTAAGGACTTGTTTTGGAAATTGTGTTCAGAAAGGTGTTACATTGTCAGTAAAATTTTTAAAATGAATGATCACAAACACTTCAGACCTTGCTCTTAATGTCTAAAAAAAATCTGTTGATACAAACATTTTAATGAATTGAATTTTAATGAATTTTTTTGTGAGAATCACCCATGTAAGTCTGGTTCACTCATCTGTTCCCTGCGAAGTCTTGTCTAGTGTTTAACTGCAGTTCTGAACGTGCTATCATTCGTGTTCTTGGTTTTGATCTTTGCCTGTTTCATGGATTTCTCTGTGTTTCTGCTCTGTTGTTTGTTTGGACTGCCTTCCTGTGGATTTATGACCCTTTGCCTGGTTTGGACCCCGAGTGTGGATTACCCTTTCAATAAAACCTGCATTTGGATCCTCAACCATTCATGTCTCAGAGCAGTATAACAGAAACCCTGCAGAAATCCATGTTTAAGATTTGAAAATGTTAACCACCATTAATTAATCACCAACACAATTTAAATGTCACAGGTCTTTAAAGAACACTAAAACAACATTCTCGTCAATAGAAAAAGTTCTTTCCAAGATCTTGCAACGTGATAAAGATTCATGCTGTATATGCCTTGGTGACATCTACAAGCTCCAGAAGCACTTTCACTTCTTCAGCAATGATCCCAGCATCCGAAGGTGGATCACAGACCCCTGCAGCTTCAGGTGTGATGATGTAACGTCCAATGAATGGCTTGAGTGTGTTCAGTGGATTGTACTGTTGTTTAACGACAAACTGACCGTAAAGCTGAAGTAATGTCTTTCTGAAAGAGCTTTCAGTAGACACAAACTTCATGAAAAAGTTTTAAAAGATATGAGTTGTGAAAAATGACATGATCTAGGACCTTCGAACAGTGCATACCTAGATTAAGTCTTTCCCTCACAGCCATGTTTTCATCCACACTAAATTCAATATGGCATCTGACCCGAATAAGGTCTATTGTCTGTACCTTAATGTTTTACATCCACGAGTTGAGATTTCAAGGTACAATAAAGAACTGATACTGAGTTTAAGTGTTTCATTAAAAGACTGAAACACTTTTAATGTTTTTGTTCTTGCACTATTTTGTGTTTTTACATTGACTATATTATATGAATATAGTCCATGTGTGATTACTGTATCGTGTTGTCTAGTGATTTTATTGGGGGTATTATTATTATTTATTGTAACTAATCAAAAGACTGCCTGAGAACACTTACTGTATACTCCTTCATGAGGTTTTCATAGTCTTCGTGAAGATGCACAGAAAGTGAATGCAAGCTCTCGTTCTGTAGAAGAAATTAAGAAGAGACAAAATTAAAAATCCCCATGCTAAAGTGGAAACTATGCACAAGTACTTACTATAGTATAAATGTAGACATTTGTCAGTGGTAGAAATGAATGGCACAGACAATAAAGATAGCAAAATGTCCTATAAACTTGTATTGAAGGAGGGAACCAATCGAGAACAGAATATCAAAGAAACTTCTGCTTCTACTTCTGCCAGTAAAAAAACAAGTTGAAATTCACATCATGCAGTTTTTACTTCAGATGTCTGAGGTTTCATCCTCCACATTTCACCTGTGGTTAACACCATCAACCAACACAAAATCCAGACATGCAGACATTTAGTCACTTGCTCAAGTGCAAGCAAACCGATCACACGGGTCAGCATGCTATTCTTTTCTTGAAATATTAGCATTTGTAAAATAGCAATTCAACAAGTTGTAGGAAAGATCAAGCAGGAACCTGTCAAAATACAGAGCATTCTTCGACCTTTCCCCCCGTGCTCCATTAGGACCAGCAAACATCTCTGTGTGTCAAGACCTCTGAGGAGCAGTGGACGGCAAGCATGCACCAAACTTTTGGCTGTCACAATGTTGCAGGAAGGAAATTTAACCATGAACGAATCCTGCAAGAATTATGATGGCATACTTTCACCCATTTTCTACATTGTCATCTGTTCTGGCATCATCGGTCTGCTCTACAACACCATCATCCTTTACATACGCTTCCTTTGGCGGCACACAAACTCTTCCATGGCTGTAGACGTGCAGCACCTGCTGACACACCTGTGTTTGACCTACTATAACAAAGAAGGTCCCCTCTACTTGTGCAATGTGTTGGGTGGCATCTTCTACATCAACATGTAAGTACTGTATCTCCCTTACTATATGTGTCTTGTATATATGGTTTATGAGGACCTAAATGTGTACTAAACTGTGTTTTACAAGTGTGTGTGTGTGTGTGTGTGTACGTGTACAGGTTTGGCTATATGTGAGGGCCAAATGTCCTCACTTATATAGTGAAACACTATGACATACGTACACTTTTAGGATGAAATCTATTGAAGGTTTTATAAAAGAGGCCCTGGACCGCAGGCTGGCCTGTATAAGTGTTTAAGAAACGGATTGAGGCCTGGCATTTCTTGATGGCAGTTTATGTCTCAGTTTATGTCCCAATATATGCCTCTATGTCAGTAGTGCTTTCACACATATGTAAGTCACCCATGCTGTTTGCACCTTCATACCATGACAAATGCTTTCTTTTGCACCTGTTGCTGATGAAAATCTTTCTCTTTCATCTCAGTCTAAAAACAAGCTGAAACATTGACTCATCTGACAACAGCACACATTTCCTCTGCTTTTAGATCATCTAAGGTTGAGTTTGGGGCCAGAGAATCTCTGCACAGATGTATGTCTGCTATTCGGCTTCTGGTTAACAAGTTTTCTGTGCTCATTCAACACCTTCCTCAGTAAAAACACAGGAAGTAACAAATAAACACCTATTAAGCTTTTAACTGCCTCGCCAAGAAAAAGGCATTTGAACATTTTTTGTTTGCATTTATCTCATTATGTCACTAGTAATCACACTAGTTTTTTTTTCAACACATCCCATAATTTTTAAAATACCGGCCTCTACTAAATGGTTGATATGTCACTTAAAGGTAAAATAATGAAATGCATACACATATTATGAAAATATGAACTATAATACTAATTTATTTAAAACATAATCAAAATAAAATAGTTTTATATATTGAATCTTGTTTATTTATTGAAGTATTCCATAAAATATTTCAGATTTTCATTTTAACCCAGGAAATTACATGTTTTCTCGGTTTTTTTAACAATAAACAAAAATAAGCACAAATAACTAAAAGTAACAAAACTAAAGACATTACATTCTCTCTGCATTCAAAAACTAAAAACAAAATAGAGAAAGATAGTAAAAGATAGTAATATAATGGCATTTTAGGCTTTTATGATCCAAGAAACACGCCATCACGTGTGGTAGTGCAACAGGATTTTTCTTTTTCTTTCTTTTTTTAGATATATGAACATTTCTCTTCTCAAACGGGGTGATAATTTGGATCCTCTATTGGGTCATCAACATCACTGAGCTCAGCATCAGAATCTCGGGGGTTTTCTGGGACAAGGGCCTGAAAGAGTGCACGTTCTTGTGCCATAGAAACTGTTGACATCCATCTAGTAATTGTAAAAAAAAAGCAACAACAAACAAATAAATATCAATCTCTTACAATTTTAGTAATGTTAGCACACCAGCATTTGTCATTAAAGAAGTAATTGCCTCTGATAATTATGATTTCCACACATTAATTCAATGAATTCATTATATTTACTTAAAAAAATTAGCAAAAATGGCAAAAAAATAAATAAATAAATAAATAAACATATTTAAGAAATTATCTCAGCATATTCATGAAGAAATAATAATAGCTGTCGTATTCATATCTAATAATTATCAGAAGTTTATATTTCTCAGCAAATAGTCCATTCTGACTGCAGAAATGGATGATCTGAAAACATTACCTTAGCTTTTCTGTATTTACCTTTAAGTGACAAATCAACCGTTTGGTTGAGCATGTTTTTGAAAAATTATTAAAAACATACTAAAGTTTTCTCATGGCACCAAGTAACAGTTTTGTAAAGTTAGGGCTCTTACAGTGTAATATGTCAAAAAAACAATTTGCTTACCTTGCAAATTTTCACCAAGAACAGTTCACATGGCAGGAGTGATTTCATTGTTTCTGACATTAATGTTAGAGGAAGTGTTGTGACAAGTGCTGCTGATTGACACTCTGACATCAAGTGGATTTTTTTGGCATAACATACCTCAACCAGATGGTAAAGATGGCTCAATTAGCTTGAGTTAAGTTAGGTACTCCTCTCAGTGAAATATAGTGACTCAAAATGTGCTCAATCATTTGGTCTAGCAGACACATGACTTTAACCACATAGTATGCTTGCCCTTTCTCACTGCTTACTCCTTCTGTGGAGGTGGAGCACAATGATCTCTCTCTCATGGCATCATATCTAAACCAGCATTATAGGCATGGGACAAACCCTGTCCTCTACTCAATGCTCCACCTTCACATGAATCGCCTCCTTTACGCCTCGTTCAAACCACCGGTCTTCTCTGTCCAGAGTCTTCACCTCATGATCATGAAAGCTGTGTTGTAGATGAAGAGTGCCGAGTGCCGAGTTGTTTAACGTGCTATTAATTAATTCATGTGGTGTATTTGTCTGTCTTGAACAAATTGCCCCTAAGGGGGACAATAAATTTTTTACAATTACAATTACAATTACTGCCCCAAAGGTTAAAACTTTGCAATAGCACTGGACAAGGTTTCAGTAGTGAAATTAATTACTGCAACAGAATCTGTTATTCAGAATAACACTCCAGAAGAAGTGGAGGCTGAATGTTTGTTATTTCCATAACTATTGCTGAGCCACCACCTCCTAACGGTGCTTTAGATGAGTTACTGTGCGGCAAACTGTAACTCTTGTAAAGTACATTTTTTTTTGCATTGAACCGTTTTGTGGCATCTCTTATCCTCTCTTTAACAAGTCAGCGCTGTCTCAAGTCGGACAAAATTTCTACCCAGCATGCACTGCTTTGAGTCAGAGCTGCAAAAATCTCAAACTGAAATTGGGCCAATCAGATGTGAGCAAACTGACTCTGACACATCCAACGCAATAAAGTCACTCCTCCAGTTTCTCTTCCTCCAAATTAAAGACACTATATAGCAGCAAAAAATAAAAAATAAAATAAAAAATATATATATATTTTATTATTTATATATGATTTCTATAATTATTATATGATATATTATTAATCCATTACACACAAGCAATTTTGTATATATGAATATACATACATATACATACACTAACATTAGTATAGCATTTATGTACAAATAAAAAAGTTCCTGTGCAAAACTAAACTTGTAGTTAGGCACTGGTTTTGTATATATAAAAAAGTCATTTTCATGCTGTGCAGAGCCCCACCACCCCTCTCGAATCAATGCAAATGGTACGACCCACAGGTCAGGTGCTTCTGCTGCGGATCTGCGGTGAATCAGTTAATGAGACAGGAGCTGGAGTTAGCCGTGATATGAACTAGGCCAAGACAGGGGAAGAGTCATGTCTTTCCTTAAGAAAGGAAAATCAGGGGCTCAAAAACGAAAAGAAAAGAAGATTAAAGAGAGAAAGGCAAATGAGGGCAAGCAGTTGCTCACTCAGCTTTTTGAAAAGAAAGGTGAGCTCCAAATGCATCATCGAGCATTGACATTGTTTTAACATAAATATCTACTCCAGGTAGAATAGCATACATTTATGTTCATACTCTATTTGAATAATATACCAATACTTTATAGTATCGCACCCTACATAGCGAGCAAACAATATTTCTGTGTAAATAACGGAGTGAGAAGCAGACGGAGGCGGAGCCTGCGCAGCTTGTCTCCTTTTCTGCTGCAGTTCTCCCCAGAGTCAGAAGTTTACATGAAAACACTGTATATTTCCCTCCATTATCAAAATCTAACACCCGCGAAAACACAGATCGTTAGCGCCTATTTTACCGCATTGTTATGCAAATTAGCTCGCGCACGCTCTTACATTAAGTACAGGATTGTTCTCAGTTTAATGCACATCTTAATGATTGAAAATGACTTATTTTAAAACTTAATTTAAAGACTGAATACCTAGTCTGGCGGTTAGTGTACCCTGTGATTCTATAGTCTGCATTTATTTTAAACAGACAAATAATCAGCAATAAACTTGTACTTAGCCTACACTTTAAAAAAGGTATTGTGACAATAAAGGATATTTTCGCAACCATTTGAAGCCATATATTTCAGTTTCAGACAAAAATATATTAATCAGAGTGTGGCTTGTTTTGTATACATTTAAGTGTTTTTATAATAAAAATGAAATACCCCACCCATTGGTATCACTATGGTATTTGGTACGGGGCCCAGCAAGATGGTTTGTACCCAGGGCCCAAAATTTGGTGCTACACCCCTGGCTTTTCTCCCTATTTATTGTGCTCTCTTCCCTGTTGTCTTTCATGGTTCATTTTGTGCCACATGTAGACAGTTTGTTGTGCTACATGCTGAAGTCACGTCTTTGTTTATTCTCGTTCAATTAGGACCCGAGCACCGATGGTGTGAGGACCCTATTGTAATTGCTCTGCCAATTCTTCTTCTTCTCTGTAATGAATCATATTTTTGAGGGCCTAAACGGGCTCATTAAATTTTGCAAACGCGTCAGAAGTGGTGACAATTTACATCTTATATGGGTTTCAGAATTAGGTGTGGCAAAATGGCTCAATAGCGCCACCTACAAAATTTCAATTAATCATCCTTCACATTACGTTTTACGTACAGGTATGAAATTCGATAGATGTAACAGCCCAATACCTACAAAAAAGCCCCATGCAAAATCTGTAAACCCAACAGGAAGTGAGATATTTAGAATTTTCTCTGCAACATTTTTGCAGTTTTTAGCCAGCCGTCCAATCAGAGTGGAGGAGGGGCGGGACAAATACAACATCGACCAACAGTCACAACATTCTTGCTGTACAACGACATTAACAAGCAGAGAACGAAACAAAATGGATGAGAAATGAATATTGCTGCTCTCCGAAAATATAGCAAAGTAATTTCACATTGTGTCGACATTTTAAGTCTGAAACAAATTACCTACAAAATCAGTTATAAGTAACAGTGCCGCAGATATTCCGTAGCATAGCAACAAAGCGTCTCAACGGAAAAAACGCTGCGCTGCAGCAGCGCGCTCACAGACGGGCGTTTTAAGCAGAGCGCCTAGCGTTTTCAGCTGGCTAAAAATGCTTTGGTAGACACACAGGCCGTGTACTCTGGGGTGGCACAGAAAACCTCATTATGCAAATAAACAAGGTACTCGTCCAACCTTAAAACACTTTTTTAAAAGTATTGTAGGTGCCCAACTCAATGATATATAATGTACAATAACAAATCTATAATGATATCTTCATTAAAGTTCACCAAATAAGTGTCATCATTTTACCCACCCTCAGGTTGTTCAAAACTATTTGATCAAATACTGTACAACTTAGGAAATTACCTTTTAAAGGTGTCGTAGAACGTCTTTTTAAAAGATGTAATATAAGTCTAAGGTGTCCCCTGAATATGTCTGTGAAGTTTCAGCTCAAAATACCCCATAGATTTTTTTAAAATAATTTTTTTATTGCCTATTTTGGGGCATCATTAAATATGCACCAATTCAGGCTGCGGCCCCTTTAAATCTCGTGCTTCCCTCCCCCGGAGCTCGCGCTTACCTTGAACAGCATAAACAAAGTTGACACAGCTAATATAACCCTCAAAATGGATCTTTACAAAGTGTTCGTCATGCAGAATGTCTAATCACGTAAGTATGATATTTATTTTGATGTTTACATTGATTCTGAATGAGTCTGATAGTGCTCCGTGGCTAAAGCTAACATTACACACTGTTGGAGAGATTTATAAAGAATGAAGTTGTGTTTATGAATTATACAGACTGCAAGTGTTTAAAAATGAAAATAGCGACAGCTCTTGTCTCCGTGAATACAGTAAGAAACGATGGTAACTTTAACCACATTTAACAGTACATTAGCAACATGCTAACGAAACATTTAGAAAGACAATTTACAAATATCACTAAAAATATCATGATATCATGGATCATGTCAGTTATTATCGCTCCATCTGCCATTTTTCACTGTTGTTCTTGCTTGCTTACCTAGTCTGATGATTCAGCTGTGCACAGATCCAGACGTTAATACTGGCTGCCCTTGTGTAATGCCTTGAACATGAGCTGGCATATGCAAATATTGGAGGTGTACATATTAATGATCCCGACTGTTACGTAACATTGTGTTATGTTGAGATTCGCCTGTTCTTCAGAGGTCTTTTAAACAAATGAGATTTATATAAGAAGGAGGAAACAATGGAGTTTGAGACTCACTGCATGTCATTTCCATGTACTGAACTCTTGTTATTCAACTATGCCGAGATAAATTCAATTTTTCATTCTAGGGCACCTTTAAAACAAAATACATATCTCCCAATGCTGAATAAAATAATTATTTAAAAAGGACCGGAAAATCATGTCAGTTTTGTACTGAAGTTAATTTTATTTCCGAATGCAAACTATGAAAATTGAGCAAACGTGCAAGCGGTTTCTAAAATCCATGCACTAGTACAAACATGTTACATTAGTTGGATTCAGCGATTATTGTGGTTCAATTAAAACAAATGTACAAAATCATCGAGGTTTAGAGACTTGGCTCTTAAGGACTCCACACTTAATACACCTAGATTGCTCAGTCTGCCATCGTTCATAATAGATCGAAGGTAACTCTTTACCAGTTTTAAAGTAGAGAAGCTGTGTTCACACTCAGCTGTACTCACAGGAATGGACACAGCAATTTTGCATAATCGAAAAGAGCTTGTGGAAAACTTCTTTAAATGGCTCAATGAGCACAGTTAAATCAACAATGCTTGTCAGCTTAAGTATGCCAGTTTGCACTTTTCTCTCAAATTCTTTTCATTTGGTGAAGCTCATGTCTTAGGTCATTGATGTTGCATGAATAAATAGAGGCAAATGGAAAAAGTGATTCCTCCTGGCAAAATGTTGCACTAGAGGGGTTCAGAGCTTGTAGTCCTATAGTAATTTCACAGTTTGGTTTTGAGAATCGTCTGTTTAACTCACTTGGCATATTGTCAACTACAGGGTAGAATATACTGGTGCGAAAAGTGTCTTTAGTACTTTCAGAATGGTCATTGTCAGGATTGTAACATATCCATGGAGCTTTGAGCTCTGTTTAGTCTTTCTTTTTGGAGTTGGCTCTGTTTCAATGTTGGACATTTTTCCAGAGTTCTTCAAAGTAGAATTCATCCCTGTAATCATGATGCATAAGAGCTTCAATTAGATCCAGGGCTGAACCCAAATCAAGAGATGGATATTGAAGAATATCAGAGAGACATCTTGTGTCAACAAAAGATCAGTAAAGGTCACTAAAAGACCAATGAATTCCAGGTCCATTTGAGCAAGATGTTGTAACGTCTGGATGGATCCGTTCAGTCAATAAACTTTGGAGTTTTCACAATGCTTTTAACCTGAGGAACTGTGTTCTTAATCACTAAATTGGCTCCGAACAGTCTGCTAAAGATGAGCCCACTTGACACCTTTGTTGCCCTCCGAGGTAACACAGGAGGCCCAATTTCCTTGCTCTTAGGACATCAAAGGGGCCCCTCATGTGGACTACGGGCCAGATCCACATTCCAACACCCCACACACACAGGGACACACAAAAACACACACACAGACACATACAGAAACACACAAACATACATTTTTGACTGCATGTGTAAAATACAATTATGCCAACATATACCCATCCTGTATTTTGAAGCGTATGCATGTTTCCTAGTGTTTAAATGAGTGTATTTGCGCTAGTGTGCATTTTAATGATAGAATTCTGTCTGTAAACCAAAACTTCTTTAATATGCATTTCTGATGTATCTATATGTCTATATATGTATATGATATATCTATCTATATGTTTGATCTCTCCGTAAAGCTCCGGACACGAGCTATTCACTGAGACATGTCACACAGCTGACAAATGTATTTTTCTATGTGTTTAATGATACTGTGAAGAACACACTCCATTTGGAGATCTGATCTGATCTGTCATAAATCGTGCAGATTAAGTCGTGAGGCCAAACAAAGGGAAAGCTTTCCCGCCAACTTTGCACCCATGTTATTGGCTACCCCACCTCAAGGAGGTGTGTCGGCTTATCTGTCATAAAAGCAAAGACGCACAATTCTGTGTGTTCTCTCCCGATTGTCTCACGAGCATCTTGTGCACGTTTTTCCCGGACATCTCCGGTGACCACGCGCTGTCATCGCGCTCAGCCTCGGGACCGCCATCTCCCAGCGAAACTCACTCTCAAGTCCTCAGTTTAAACCTTCCCGCTGAACGGAGGAAGCCAACGAACTGCACCAGCGCTAACCTGAAATTCGACACACACAACCAATGCAAGTATACTGCCGTTTCTCAATCTTAGATGATGAAACTGATTTCCGTGCTGGCTTAGGACTGGTTGTGAGTTTGCTACTTGCCTTCTCTCTTTCCTTCCACTCTTGTACATAGGTGTGTATATTCTTGTATATATATTTAGATGTATAACCTCTGTATCCGTAGTTTGCATATATTAAAACGTTATTCACGCTCGATTGTTCTGTTTGTTCTTTCAGCTGAAAAACCAAGTCACTTTAACGTTTTTCGATCACTTTATGCTTTGATGTTATAATAGCAAGTTATTTTCACGGCCAGATAATAACTCTGTTTATAATATTCTGTGAGGGACTTAGTTTGCTGGACAAACGAACAGTTTCTCTAAATAATTATTAAACCAGAACTAATCATATATGTAATTGACTATAATTCGTTTGAATTGATTCACAATATATGTTTAATTCCCTGTTGGGTCGATATATGAATCATAATTTATTCATAACCTTATGAATTATTATATTCATATTTCATCCATAAATTGATTAATAACCGCTACATTTCGTTACAATGTCCACAAGCATGAACCGTTCTATCTCCACTGTTTTCTTCAGATATTTCCTCTAGCACACCAATCACAGCAGGTAATCGTTTGAGTACAGTATTGCAAGCCATATACTGACAAGCCCATCTTGTCACTTCATTTTTGCAGCTCTGTGGGTGCACTGTCATACATTTCTTTCTGTACATTAAGCCATTTGTTATGAACTTAGGAGCCAGACATAAATGAATACAGTCTCTGCAAAACTGAAGAAAAAAAAAAATGTTCAGCTTGGGGGACTGCTTTCACAGTGTCAACTAACACTAAATTAAGGCAATGGGCATTGCAATGTACATAAAATGCCTGCTTGGCCACCTCCTTAATACGAGACTGAATGCCAGAGTGCTTGCCACTCATTACGGAGGCACCATCATAGGCTTGCCCAACCTGTTTACTCCGATAGTCTAGGCCATATCTTTCAAGAATATGGATTATTTTTCTGTCAGTCCTAGATCATCGAGGCGCTCTGCAGCTTCAAAGTGCAACAAGCTTTCCTTAACTGCTCATTGGTAATAGTATCTTAGCACCAAAGAGATCTGTTCTTTTTTTTTTTGGTATCTTTAGTTTCTTTAGTTTCAACACCTCACTTTCCTTGACCTCATTTATGATGGAGACAAGCACCATTTCTGCCAGTGTGTGAACATGTATGTACATGTTTGTGTTTTTGAAGGAATAACATTTATGCGTGGTTATTTAAAAAAAAAAAAAAAAACTTAAGTCACTGAAATAAGGCCAAAAAAAGTATAGTAAATCTGTGTTCACAAGACTTCTGGTTATTGGAGGTTGTAGACTAGAGTTTTTGCTTCAGAATTATGTAAAAATTGTGCTGCCTACTCCTTCATATAAAACAATATATTGATTTAGTTTTTGTAAGGCACTTTTTGCCAAGAAACAGTATGCGAGGAGGCGTGAATCACCACTGAAAATGGGCCATTCTCACCTGAGAAGACAAAAGAATTGGATAGTAATGAGCTGAAATGACTTGCATATTAATGAGGCATTTCAGTCAGGTAGGCTGTGAAAAAAACCTTCTGTGATGTCTCAAGCTCATTATGATATATGAAACATACAGAAAAATATTATTACAATATAAAGTAATGGTTTTATATTATACTTTAAAATATAATGTATTTCTGTGATGCAAAGAGTCTGAATATAGGCTTTTAGTTTAAAAGCATGCACATTTGGAGAAATATTGGATTCTCATATGTTTGTCAATTTTCTATACAGAGGAGTTATTTTTATTTACTATTCACTTGTCATTACTATGAGCGCTGGTGTTTTCAATTCATCCTTGAAGTCGGAGGGCGCTCTGTGCATTTTTAGTCCACAAATTCATCTAAAAGAAGAAGAGGCTATTCCTTGAATGGAGTTTCCAATACATACTGCAGCCGGAGGGCGCTAAAGAAACAAAAACTCATCTAAACTTCATCTATAGAAGAAAAGAAAACGGGAACTAACTGCATGTCTTCTAGAGCTCGCTAACCATGACTTTTACATCCAGATAAACACTTTTCAAGACAATAAATACACGATTGAGATGATGAATGCATGTATTGTATCTTTTCATACAGATTACATAAACACAGAAGGTTTGTTTTTGATTTGACTTACATGATTTAAAACCTGACATCATAAAGTTTTTTTAGACATAAGTTTAATTTTTCTGTGATTAGTATTCACTAAGTTACAGTTCATTTTCTGAGAACTATCAGATTGGACTTCGTTCAGAGGGAGACGAGAGATCACGCATTGTTAGTTTTCTTTATTTTACAAAAAGCACAACATTTTGTTTTTACTTTGAGTGTATACAAATAAAAGAAGATATTCTATAGTTTCAATTGATATATTACTTATGTCTCTATGACAAAAAATGACGGAGTATTTTAAAAAAAAACTGCAAAACGCGCAGGCGCGTTTTCAGACCTCAGAGTGTTAATCAAACTGAGAAGGTAAGACTTTCACACTTATAATGAGGGTATGTGTGAAGGTAGTTTACCTGGAGGTCCAATTGGGTCAGCATGGTTAGTTTGCTCCTCTTCATTCTCAGAGTCGGTCTCCTGAACTGTCTGGGAAAGGGCTAGAAAACAACTCAGATTTCAAAGGTTTTTGAACTCTTTAAACAGATTTATATTATGATTTCTATATCACTTCTTGTATTTAAACATATAATGTTAGTCAAATAGTCAAGTGTGTGAGTGGAAGTATACCTAACATTTCTCTTGGGCTTTTGCTCTCTGGAGATTCTCTCTTTCATCCTGCCTATTATTCTCCTGTGTCTTAGAGTCATTTTGCTGCTGCTTGGTACTCTGCTGCCTTTCTCTTCATTTTTCTCTTCATTTTCCTCACATTTTACTGACTGTCTGACATAAATACACATAAGCAAAGCATTTCAAAAGAACATGTTTCAAAAACAGCAAAAAATGTAGGCCTATTATTGAGCAAATGTTAGAATGTTTTTGTTATACTGTATAAAAAAATCTACGTTTGCATCACATTAAATATTTCATAATAAAAAAGTAAGTTAATGAATTTCCATATACTTAGAGATAACATGACAATAGTTAGCTAAGCTAAGCATTGATAACTTTGCTGACACTTATTAACTAAAGAATTGAAAGGAACTAAAAGAATATTTTTATAATTTTAAAAACTTACCTGAAAAGATGTGTTTGTGTGTTGAGTTGATCCAGGCACCGAAGTGAAGCTGCACTCATCGTCTCCACATTTTTTGTTTTTACAAATACTGAAAACGTGCACTATAGAAACTCTCTCGATAGCAGGATTACAAGTGAATGTCGTGAGAGTTTCGCAGTTCAAAAATTGTCATACAGACATGATCGAGGTCCTCTGCTCCTAGATCAATAGAAATTATTTTTGTCTTTTAAAAATGCAATTACAATCGGGTTGGCCAGTGGGTGGCCAGTGGGCCAGGGGGATGAAGACATCAACATGGCAATTTTCAGTTACAATTATAGCGCCACCTGCTGGCAACAGGAAGTCTAGCTCTTTGAAATGACTTTGCCGTAATTCTGCTTTATTTACTCACTTACATGCATGTCGCCCACTGTTCATTGTTTTCCTGAGGCCAACGGGTGGTGGTGAGCCCGGGTGCGAGGGCCCTTTCATCGCTGCTTGCAGCCTTAATTTCCTTTATGTTTTTTTGTAAGTTGCTTGAGTCATTTACTTTTCCCTGTTCTACTCATGTTCTCATTTATTATTTTCTGCTTTTGTTTATCATCATGCTGTCTCTTCTCTTTGTGTTGTTTCTTTTGTGATCTTGAGTTGTGTACTATTCAATCCCCTTATACTGTGAGTGTCATGTACCTCTTCCAAAATATTTTAAGCTATGAAACTTGCAGGATGTTTTAATACTACAAAGACCTCTTGTATTTCAAGATATCAAGGAAAATTTGATTTCTCATGTAATGAAGGGGTCACCGCTCAACCAGCCCATCAGTTTGAGGATGATAATCTCTATTATGAACCAATTTAATCCCCAATAACTTGTATAGTTTGCACAGTGTGTGTGACATAAATGCTGTGTATATAATATATATATAATAAAATATATATTGAAGATATGTAAAATAATTTTTAAAAGATTTATCTTGAACTTTGTCATGGAAAGTAGCATGTATATTAATTAAAGATTTTGTTCCAAGCAAAAGGTTTGGAAAACGGATGCATGCATGATTCAGCTGCAGGCACCATCTTCTGGTCAGACACGCAAATACATTTGGTGCGACCATCACAGTGCATTATGGGTATTCTCAGGGATGTTACTAGCAGAGTGAAAGGTGGTGACAATCACAGGGGACCCCACTAAATTGAGTAGTTTTTTCTGTATATTCCCTTACACTTATGAATCAGTATAGTGTATATACTACAGCGTCAGCTTGTATGCCTGAGTTTAATGAAAACCGCAAAAACATGCAATTTAGTTTTCCAAAAAATTTCCAGTCTCCTCCTCCTCCAAAAAAAAGAGGTTTAATCCGATTATCAATTATTTCAGCTCAGTCAGCAACAAACACCAGAGGGACCCAATAAAATCACAAGTTCAACCCCAGCTAGTGAACCGAACCAATCAGAGTTACTTTTGCTGGAATAGACACACATAATAAGAGCTGCCACCCGTGCCCTCCTGCTGGTACTGTCACATCTCTGTACACCAGTGCGCACCGCGATTACATCCTCAAAGTCCCCGTGTTTTAGTGCTATTATGTAGTGTGTTGGTTTGTATAACGTGCAGAAAAATGCATACGCATGTCACAAGGATTACATACCTGCCGGCTGCTGACGTGAGATGTTTAAGATAACAATACTGTCAGTGTTAATTCGGAAATGTAATAGGTTAAAGATTACAAGTTACCCTATTTATAATGTAACTATTAAAATGTAAATTGTAACTATTATTTAAAATGTACCCTATTTCAAATACTTTAATAAACTAATGTAACTGATTACATTTGATTACTTTTTGATATTTTTACAAAAAATATTCAGATGTAATCCACTTTGTAATCGTTAACATTTTCATAACTGTGATTTAATTATTTTTTTTTCTCAGTAACTAACTGATTACAGTTACTTTTATTTTGTAATTAAATTACGTAACTCGTTACACGTAGCTAGTTACTCCCCAGCACTGAATACTGTCAAGAAAACTCACAAAATGTCTGTTTTTACAGACATTTGTTTACCTCAGCTGTTATACACGACTGACTGGAAATACATTTTATATTTAAATTGCTGATAGGCCTACTTATATATCAAAAAGTTTGTTTTATTAGTTTATTAATGTCTTTTTTTGGTTGTTATTTTATTAGTCTTGAATAATTGCTTGATGACTTTAAGCAATGTTTCATAAGTTATTAATCACTTAATGCCATTACGTTGAGCATACATCAGTTGTACACTCATTAATTTGGTGCATTATGGGATTGAATGAGTGCACTCGATAACGTCCGCTATGTTTCGGACACGACTACAAATGACTGTCTCCTCAAATAGTGCCCTATTTAAGGCTATAGGGGGCGATTTCAGATTTTTTTTTTTCCTGGGAGGTTGCTAGTTGGTTGCTACTGTAGATTGTTGCTCTGCAGTTGCCAGTGTGTTCTGGGTGGTTGGTAGTTTGTTGCTAAGCAGTTGCCAGAGTGTTGTGGATGTTTGCTAGGTTCTTCTGGATGCAAGGCTGTGCTAAACATTGTAAAGTTGGCAAAAAAAAATTTGAGGTAATCAGTTACATCAATTTTTTTAAGTTAAGAAATTTAAAATATAAATTTAAAAGTTTAAGTAAGCAGAACTGGCAGATTTCAATTTTGTACTCATACATGTTAATTGCTCTTAACTAGAATTTTTTTAGTAAGTTAATACATACATTAAACTTAAAATTATCTTAAATTATCTCTATGTAGGAATGACACCCAGTGGTCGAAATAGGTACTGCAGTCCAAATTCAAAATATTGTTTGCCCCGCCCCCTCGTTCAAAGACGCGGGTCTTTGAACGAGGGGCAAGTTTGGACAAGCAACAAGAGGGAATGCAATTGACAATGAAAGCTGAGGAGACTTACACACTGTACGCTGATGAGATCATTTATCTGTGTTTTAATATGCTGTTGTTCATAGAGATTTTTAGATGGATGCAGAGGCTTTTTAGGTCAAGTAGAATCTGCGATTCTCTGACCCAGTTTGTTTGCTGGTTTCCATGGCTGCAACACGCTGTGTTTTCCGCCAACTGGTAACCTGTGATGTCAAAATACTAATGGATAAACTGGCGGCACATGGTTTTGCACAGACCAAAACAAAGACAGACATTCAGACACGGAACGCACATTTCACAGTAGAATATCTGGCTGTAGCATTGTTTTTCTGAGAAACAAGTAGGTGAACTTACCATGTTTCTTTAATATATGCAATCATATTGGGGTATTTTTATGCTCTATTAAAGTAAAAATCTTACATATAGCCCCTTTAAGTAATCTTAACTTATGTAGATATATTTTTGCCGTTTTTGCCTTTACAATAAGCAGACAGGAAGCAAAGTGGGAGAGAGAGAGGGGGGCGGGTTCGGGAAAGGTCTCGAACTTGGGCCGCCCGTAGCGCAATTGCGCAATATGTCGGCACGCTGCCCACAGGCTATCAGCGCTAACATCTTAACTTATATTTTTAGTAGTGAAAATTTAGTTAGCTATATGTATAGGGGGGTTTAACTCAGAGCTTGAGCCTCGGGATATGTATCATGAAAAGCGCTATACAAATAAATGTGAATTAATTCAGAAAATGCTAATTGGTAAAACAATGCTTTGATAACATTAGCATAGCACTTGCTGAAGAGTACAGCAAAATTATGATAGCAAAACATTAAACACTACTAAATCCCCCACTTAACATTAATCTTGCACAAAAAAACAACAACAAAAAAAAAACATTATGTAACACTTAATTTTAACATTTATTCTACCTTTTGAGTGTCATAGCAAAGAATTTAAATTTAAGTTTGTCTAAATTAAAAGAAATAAGTTCATAAAACTCAAAATAATTAAACAATTCATATTAAAATGTGTTTTGGAAATTCAAAAGAAAAAGACAGTTCTAAATACTCATAAAAGTTGATTTGATTGAACCAATTTGTTTAAATTGAGTTTGCCTACTCAAACCAATTAATTATTTTGAGCGTTAGGGTTTGCAGTGTAGTTCATAGTAAACAAACTTGGCTTGTTGTCCTCGAAGGAGGCTCGAACCCGAGGCTCGGCCTGAGCTCCGAGCTTAACTATGGAAGTAAATTAATGCCAAATGTTTTTGAAATAAAAAGCTTGTTGAATTGCTCTAACTGAAAACAAATATGCACTACATTAGCTGTACTTTCATTTAGATGCACTGTATTTTTAAGGCTTGCATTTTTATGGGATGAAATTCAACATGGTCGTATATTTAAGCTGTGAATATTTCAATTAAAAATATTTCACACACATTTTCATTATTAAAAATTCAATCATTCATATTCACATTTCAAATTTCACTTCCAAGATATTTATTCTGTTTAAAAATACAACCTATAAAATTCAACTATCAATTTTCAGTCCATTTTATTTCGCTTTACAAATTCGCTTCCACAAATTCAGTGGTTCAAATTCGGCAGAAAATTCAACATTTCACATCCGGGAACTGCAGGAAGAGCAGTAGAGTGCCGATGCATCATCTCTATCTGCTGTTAGTCTTCTTCACCAGCAGGTGCCGCTAGCGGCTGTTTAGGAAGACCAAAGCAATGCTAGTAAATCATCATTCATTCATAAAAACGGATCTACAGAATTAGAGCAAGCATAAGTGAATATGTGATGATTATCAGGGCCAGTATAAATGCAGAAAAGCTGATAAAGACACAAAAACTGCATTTATGTTTAATTCAGCGTATTTACGCTTACTTTCCCAGTGTAGCTACAGCTTTCTCTCCAGTGAACAAGATAACGTTATTGCCCGATGCTGGTGTACAGATCAAACGTTAAATCTGAGATAGACATATATTTCTCTCTGTTGTTTAGTTTCCTTAACTTTATATCACAGCGCTGTGTTGTAATACTAGGGCTTCCCTCATCCGTCATAGCTGCCATCAGGACATATAAACTCTTAACACAGCTTAATGGACTCGTACAGTGATATAAAAGACCAAACTCGCACCTCATTTGTGATGTAGGTTTGACTATATAGGCTCCAAGAAAGCAGATACTGGCATAAAGTTGATTTGACGCTGAACGTTTGATTATGATACTCGCAAATTTAGGGACCGTCTCTAAAGTTACGACATTTGGTATTCACGTTTCTACCTTCTACCAAACTCTTGTAGACACACATGCACATATACATATTCAAACACACCCCACTCAAAGTACATGCATATATATATATATATATATATATATATATATATATACTATTTATTTATTTATTTATTTATTTATTTTACACGTTCATCACACTATTTTTTTTTACTTTGTTCATTTTTTATTTTACCTGATCATAGATTATCCTGCTTATACAAATTTTAAATAAAATTTAGAAATAAAATTAACTAAGTAGAACTAATTGTGTGATGAATGTGTAAAAAAAAGAAAAAGTCTATGTGCATGTACTTTGAGTTGAGTGTGTTTGAATATGTGTGTGTGTGTGTGTGTGTGTGTGTGTGTGTGTGTGAGAGAGAGAGAGAGAGAGAGAGAGAGAAGGGTGCATCACTCTTTGACCTGGCACCTATAGATGAACACTTCACAGGTAGTTTTGGTGACTAAATCATTCTCATCATATGCTATTGAGCTTTAAGTTATGGCATTTTTTTGTATAATCCAATACAGTAGTGAAATACATAGCAATCTTTACATATTACTTGACAGTTTATTTGGAAACACTTTACAGTAAGGTTCATAATGTATTAACTAATGTGAACTATCCATGAGCAACACATTTGTTGTTGTATTTGTTAATCTTTGTTAACATTAATAAAAATACAGCAGTTCATTGTTCATGTTACTTCACTGTGCATTAACTAAAGTTGACAAATACAACTCTTGATTTTAATAATGTATTAGTAAATGCTGGAATTAACATTAACAAAGATTAGTAAGTGCTGTAGAAGTGCAGTTCATTGTTCGTTCATATCAACTATTTAATATAAAGTGTTACCTTTTATTATAATAAACATCAAAAATCTAAAAGGTTTGCATTATACCTGACAGCTAGATGAACAATTTACAGTTGGTTTTGTGACTAAGTCATTCTCTTTAAATGCAATTGAAGGTAGAAACGTGAATACAGAATGTTGTAACTTTAGAGACGGTCCCTAAATTTGCGAGTATCATAATCAAACGTTCAGCGTCAAATCAACTTTATGCCAGTATCTGCTTTCTTGGAGCCTATATAGTCTAACCTACATCACAAATGAGGTGCGAGTTTGGTCTTTTATATCACTGTACGAGTCCATTAAGCTGTGTTAAGAGTTTATATGTCCTGATGGCAGCTATGACGGATGAGGGAAGCCCTAGTATTACAACACAGCGCTGTGATATAAAGTTAAGGAAACTAAACAACAGAGAGAAATATATGTCTATCTCAGATTTAACGTTTGATCTATACACCAGCTTCGGGCAATAACGTTATCTTGTTCACTGTAGAGAAAGCTGTAGCTACACAGGGAAAGTAAGCGTAAATACACTGAATTAAACATAAATGCAGTTTTTTGTGTCTTTATCAGCGTTTCTGCATTTATACTGGCCCTGATAATCATCACACATTCACTTATGCTTGCTCTAATTCTGTAGATCCGTTTTTATGAATGAATGATGATTTACTAGCGTTGCTTTGGTCTTCCTAAACAGCCGCTAGCGGCACCTGCTGGTGAAGCAGACTAACAGCAGATAGAGATGATGCATCGGCACTCTACTGCTCTTCCTGCAGTTCCCGGATGTGAAATGTTGAATTTTATAGGTTGTATTTTTAAACAGAATGAATATTTTGGAAGTGAAATTTGAAAGGTGAATATGAATTATTGAATTTTTAATAATGAAAATGTGTGTGAAATATTTTTAATTGAAATATTCACAGCTTAAATATACGATTGTGTTGAATTTCATCCCATAAAAATGCAAGCCTTAAAAATACAGTGCATCTAAATGCAAGCACAGCTAATGTAATGCATATTTTTTTTCAAATAGTGCAATTCAACAAGCTTTTTATTTCAAAAACATTTGGCATTATCTTACTTCCATACTTAACCCCCCTATAACAGTACTGAATAGAGGGATAGTAAGAGAAATAGAGGAGGAGGGATGCTGGAAGAACTGTCGCTGGGATGACGCAGTGACTGCTGCTTATATATGCTTGTAATGATGATTGACAGGACTGAATGTTTAGGCTCCTCCTGAACCTACGTTTGGAACTACATTAAACCTCACACCTGTGTTTATTTTTTTATTTTTGTTGTTGTTAAAAGGAGAGAGGAGAACTTGTTGTCAATTAGCCTGGTCAACAGTCTCATGACAATTTGTAACTATTTTACGTTTTGGCAAATTGATAATGAATTTGCATATATTTTCTTGCAACAAAATCTCATTCACACGTTTTCGTGTGACGACTTGCTCACACCCCACTGAGGGTTAGGTTTAGGGGTTAGCAAATCTAAAATCCTTCTTATTGTCATCAATGTCACCAATCCCTGCCATTTTATCCTCATGGATAAAATTAAGTCCCACCATACATGTTTTCTTGTTGAATATTTTGTTTTAAACACATCACATGAATTGATTTAATTTCAGCCTTAAGGGACTTTCACACCAAACATGATGCTAAACAAATAGTCTGTTAAACGTGTGCCAGGCCAACAAGATCTCACAAGAAAACTGAAAAGTATTTTACAAAGTAATATGATATGACTCATAGGAAAACATTATTTGTAATAAAAAATGCTTACTTTTGTTTTCAACAAGAAAGAATTTAGGGCGGAACTTGATTTCCATGAGGATAAAATGGCAGGGATTGGTGACACTGATGACATCAAGAGGGATTTTATGACATTGGAGAAAAAGGCAAATCATTTATGATGTGCAAAACATTGAAATTCTGAAGTTCATTCTGCGGGAAGGATAAAATCTATTTATTTTCTTTCAAGATTATGTTTAAAATATGAAAACATAAACTCTGCTTCTTAACTGAAGTCATGCTAAATTATTTTTCAAGCTGTTCCAGCTAATACACATGTGCATTTCTCCCATTAATTTTTTATTGAGCGGTCCATCTTCTTCTCATATTGTTTCTATTAATATGCACAGTAAGCAACCAGCAATGTGTTTTGAGAAAGTATATAGTGCCAGCTTTTGTTTAATGTTTGTTGAATTTATACAGTAAATGGAGATTCACTAATTCCAGAAAATATGTGATATTTCAAGCAATTTTAATTGTCCTCATCAGACTGTACACAAGCACATGTGCACAGATCAGTTACTAACACATTTTTGCATATTTGTAAGGATGCGATAGAGCTGTCTAGAACTGGTTATAACAAAAAAAATCATTGTAAGAGACAAACCTGAATGTAAAAACATCTTGAAAAGTTGCTAATGACAAGTCAGTCACACATTATAAATGCATTAGCTGTTCCAGAATCAATTCAAACACAGCGAGTTATAGAGAGTTTCTGGCTCTTCTAGATGTTTGCAAGGTTGTGCGTCTTTCCTCCGGGTTCAGATTGTCTCTATTCACCTCCATCATGATCTCCTCATATGTGGGCAGATATTTCACCTCATCGTATGTGGGAAGCAGCAGCACCGGGGAGCTGAAGTCCCCAGTGAGGGAGTCCTGGGACGTGTGTCCATGTAGAAGTGACGGCTCCTCTGGCGTCTGCCGGCGGGGACGTGGACACACCACACGCTGGATGAAATAACCCACCACAAAGAGCAAGAGCAGGATCAGCAGTCCCGACAGCCTCCGTACGATCCAGTCCAGATTGTCGAGGAAAGCGTGCTGAGGGAGTTTGCAGCAGTGGACCGCCGTGATGCTGCTGCTGTTCTGAGTGCAGCATCGCTGGTCTTCATCACACTGGATCTCTGCACAGCTCCGCACAGCCTCACAGGAGAAACTCATTAACCCGGACGCAACACTCAGCCATGTCCTCACTCTCATGCTTCTACCAGTGTGGTCCAATGAAGGAATTATCTGTTGCTGTCTGCTGCAGCCCAACCGAGAATATAATCCAAGATATTTTTTCTGTTCCTACTTTTTCATACCGCACACAATCCCGTACGAGCCCCCATCAGCTGTCTGGAGATGTGAGTTCTGCTGCTCTGTCTTACAGCAATTATTGGAAGTGAAAATCACAGATCAATGTAATAAAATCACGTCTTCCTGTCGCAAGGTAATGTCATTGTCTTTCTCTCAGTTTGGTTCGGTTGTCATCCCACAGTTGCTCATAATTCACATCCTCAGAATGGAGAAAGTGACCTCAGAAGCCACCTGATTAAAAATGCATGGCACTGTTCCTCTGTGGGTTTCAATGGACCCATTATAGCCAGAACAAACTCAAACTAAACTCCCCTTCGGATGCTCTCGCATGTCAGGCTTCAAAGAATCGAACAAATTACTTTTGAGATATTTCATTTTACATTATATAGTTCATGTTACAGTGTAATAAGATTAGTATGGACTGCTTAAATATAAATGAACGGCATGCAATTGTTTTCTGGAACTTCTACAGGTCACTATCTGTGCTGTTTGCTACTTTTATTGTTGCTCAAACATCAGTTTTTTTGTTTTGTTTTTTTTTAGAATTCAGCCCATAATCATTTGTGCAAGGTACATGAATGATTCCTCAAATCATGTGTGTTGTTGACGAAAGGTGTGCTGCTTCATTACTAAGTGATCAGATACATCATTTTACCTGCTAGACCAGAAAACTAGTGAAAAAGTCCCACAGGAAGCCATATTTAGAGGTTAACAAGTGCAGTAAACAAACAACTAGCAACCAATCTTTGCTACTGCAAGTTATTATATGAACGTTTATACAACAGTTCTTTCTGGTTCTCGAATCTGATTGTCTGATAGCTGTGCAATATTCTAGTGATAACAGCACTCCTACCTTTTCATAGTTTGTATCACTCTGCTTGAAGCGACTGTCGACAGCCGAGCAAATCCACTGTAACTTTTGCAAATACTACACTTGTACTATGAACTGTAGTTTTTTTAGGCGAGAATGTAGTTGTTTAAATATGAGCCACATATTTCGGGTCTAATCTATTTTACAACTTGTTTTCAGAGGTATGAGCTCCAGGCCATCAGCAGTCGTTCAGTGCTCGTGTACCCGCTGAGAACAGCTTCATCTCAGCCAGTGCTTTGGGGATTTGCCGATGTCTCTTATAATGGTTCAACATGAGATTTTGGGTACATAAAACTGGCAATCTTTGGTCTTATTCATCTATTACTTGTTCCAGAGCAAATTGAATTGTGCTATGTTAAATTTGATAATTTAATATTAAGACTTACATTCTGTAGAGCTCTGCTTTTGTACATTTGACTGAATTATAATAGCTATTGTTATTAATTTAAATATGTTAGTTCAATAAATATTATTTTATATAAATAATTTGTTGTATTTGGTATTAGTGCATAATATGGATTGAGTAAAAGTTACATTAATACGCCATTAGATGGTGGAAAACTATGAGTGAAAGAGTCAGTCGCAAGAGACTTTTAAATTGAAATTGACTTTTGTAAACAAAGGACATTGTTTTAGCACTGTTGTGGAAAATTTCCTTAACTGTAAAAAGGACTAAATACAACATGAAACCATTCATTCATATTACATGCATTCGTACTATATAGAACATACTTTTTCAATGGTCGTGAAATAAATTTAAATTCAAACGTAGTACCTATTCAACAGTACGCGATTTCGGATGCAGCTTTGGTCAAACTGTCAACTTCAGATTTGAACTATTGTATAAATGCAATATCACACGAGTAGCTGTGCAATATGGCTGTATATCGGCACACTGTGATTACCTGTAATTTAATAATACAATACGCAAGTAAATTACACATAATTACAAGTGACTAACACTAAGGCAAACCCTAATCTATTGTAATTACATGTTGTTTATTAATATTACTCCATTCTATATTACAGTGTAATTGCACAAAGAATTACTGATATCATTTTTTTTTTCATGAGCCTCAAAAAATATCTCAGTGAAACCATGTTTGAAAAATGTAAGATTTCAAAGTGTTTGGCTAATGCCTTTTTTTATCTACCTTATCTGTATTATGTGTATGTACATTTGTGGTACGATGTAAAGTCTTAAGGAAAAGTATACTTTACGATATTGGCTTTATGTGCAAATGGAGGCTAAATTGCGTTATGGGGATAGAAAAAGCAGAATGACTGTGCAATATACATTTACCAAAGTTCGCTTGTAAGGCTTCAGTCGATATTCACTTCTCATAAACAGAGCTAATGTCCAATTGGTCAAATGTGATTACTGGAGCATTATGCCATAAAATACACTGGAACAGAGTCAAGTTGGCCAGCCAGATTCATGAGGGATCATGTTTCCCACTCCAATCGCTCTCATTTACTGAAATGTGATACACAGTGTCATTAGTAAAACATTGAAATAAACATTTGCTGACAGAGACTGCTGCTGTCCTTGTTTCAACGGCCACTTCTTCATACTGCTTTTGTTGTGTGCTAATGAACACTTCATAATAGAGAAACAGGTTTTCGCTCCATTCTTCAGCGACAGTGTCCCTGTGTGTGATTGTCTATCAAAAATGTTCATACTATAATTAAACATTTCATCTGATTTTTGCATTTCTTGACTACTGCTTTCCATTCTGTAATTTGTTTTACAAACAGTAGTTGTACAATTAAATTAAAACTGTATAGAGTGAATATGAGCAGGAAATGACTGGTGTAGCAGCGCTGTGATGATTATCTCTCTGTATTACTGTAATGTCTTCTACTCCACTCATTATCTGTAATAGTCTGATGTATATAGCACTGACATTCCCAACATGCACTGTGGCATTAATGAGTCAACCACTGTCATTATATAATTTCTGTTCTATAAAAAACATTGCCACATAGAGTGAAGATTGCTGTTCTGACCACACATAAGAATGAATAGTTCATACAGGGAACTGTGCTCTGTAAGTAGTAATTAAGACGGTAATCAGAAGTAATTAAGTTTCCAGTCAATATGATCAGTAATCTTAATGCACGGTTTTATATTATGATAAATCCTGGCTATATTTACAGTTCTCAAGTTCAGTGTTGGCACCACTATTTCATTTTCCCCAGAAAAAGGCCATCCCATTCATTTTTCCATGAACATACATTCTTAAGTAAACCTGGTCAGACAACAGCCACCAGAATTCATACAGAGTGCAAAAACAAAAATTTTTCAAAAAACAACATTATTTCATAATACAGAAAGTTATTTGAAAAACGTTGTACAAATTCCAGGCAATTCTGCTTCTAGAATCTTTTTAATCTGTTACAGATCACTTCCATTATCTGCTATTCATTTCTTCACATGCAACTGCGCTTATAAATCAGCTAAAATTAGTCGGTTATGTTGTAGAAAAGAAGCAAAGAATATGAGGGGACCATGTGATATATTCAAAACAGTTTGAATAAAAGTCTTTGTGGAGACTGCACAGGTTAGTCAGATTGTGTACGTTTATATCTGACATTATCAATTATTTTGTACCACCCATAAAAATGTGACTGAATTCATATATAGCATTTTAAACATAGCAATTTATTTGTAGCATTTATATTCATTGATCTCCTTTCTGCAGTTTGTCTGTATCCATTTTTAATGGACAAGGTCAGATCACTGTCTTAGTATTATTGATCACAGTTAATATAATTCAAATGATTTATTAATAGGTTTGAATCTAGCACAGATGCTGCTCTATGAAGTGAACTCTTTGTATGTTCCTGGATTTCTACATAAGTCAAAGACATAAACACATCACAATCATCACAACAGTTATATTCATGTCTTTATTGAGTACTCACAACCAAAACAATACACAGGGGTGTGTTTCCCATACAGTGACATAACCCCCTGATTAACCACATTATACGATGCATCATTGGAGAAACTCAGTAATGTACGTCCACTGAAGGCGAGATGAAGTTGAACCCATGTTCAGTTTTATTGAAAAATTAATTTCAATTAATTAAGCAATACGAACTTAAACTTGACATGAACCATGAACTAAACATGAACAGAACTCACCAAACAGCAGTTACAGGGAACATGACTATGAGAGAATTACAAAATAAGGAACACACACACATATATATAAATATATATATTATATTTTACACCAGTCAGGCATAACATTATGACCACCTTACTAATATTGTGTTTGCTGCCAAAACAGCCCTGACCCGTTGAGGCATTGACTCCTCTAGACCCCTGAAGGTGTGCTGTGGTATCTACACCAAGATGTTATGGAATTTGGAGGACAAGTCAACACCTCAAACTCGTTTTTGTGCTCCTCAAACCATTACTGAACCATTTCTGCTTTGTGGCAGGAGCATTATCCTGCTGAAAGAGCCACAGCCACCAGGGAATACCGTTTCCATGAAAGGGTGTACATGGTCTGCAACAGTGCTTAAGTAGGTGGTACGTGTCAAAGTAACATCCACATGGATGGCAGGACCCAAGCTTTCCCAGCAGAACATTGCCCAAAGCATCACACTGCCTCCGCCGGCTTGCCTTCTTCCCATAGTGCATCCTGGTGCAGTGTGTTCCCCAGGTAAGAGACGCACACACACCCGGCCATCCACGTGATGTAAAAGAAAACGTAATTCATCAGACCAGGCCACCTTCTTCCATTGCTCCGTGGTCCAGTTCTGATGCTCTTGTGTCCACTGTTGGCTCTTTCGGCGGTGGACAGGGGTCAGCATGGTCACCCTGACTGATCTGCAGCTATGCAGCTCCATACGCAACAAACTGATGCACTGTGTATTCTGACATCTTTCTATCAGAACCAGCATTAACTTCTGGAGCAGTTTGAGCTACAGGAGCTCGTCTGTTGAATTAGGTGTGAAACCATCAGGAACCCTTTAGTCTCAAGCGCCATTTTCCAGAACTGAAACCTACCTGGAGTCTCCAGAAGTGCAAGGTGTCAGGATCTCAGAGACTTAGGTTAAGTAAGGAATCCTAAAAAATGACCCCCATTTAATAAGAATCACATGCGGAAGTGTTGTAAAATCGACACAAGAGTAGGGAAACACACGACAATCAGGAAACGTGACTATGACTAAACATATGACAGTTTGCCTGTCTCATCCTTATCTTCAGGTTACTTTTGTCAAATCCAGTCCATATCCACACTAGATGGTGGACTGACACCCAGGAATGAAGATTCCTGACCTTGGCACAGATTTCCATGGCCGGTTATGAACGTGTCATGCCAGGACAAAATAGCTCCCCAACGCAGTTTTTAACAAGAAGCTCGGTCATTGTGCTTACAGCCAGTGATATGCCAGTCCTTTATAAACAGCTGCTCTACCTTCATGTTTTACCTGCTGGACACTCTTACTACTTTTACCTTATCCTCTCTATAGCAGAAATCGTAAGTGGAGTATGTTAGTATGTGGTTTTGAATTCAGCCATTGACCATCATCCATGGCAAGATTTATGTGTCATTTCATGCAAATGTAATCAGCGCCATCTAGTGTTTTAATGCATGGATTGCACTATAACAAAATTCCTACTACTCTGGGTAAGAGGTTGTCATAAATCTGAATTTTGGGAGGACTCAATAACTAACAATAAACATAAATTAGACAGTTTGAAACCAAGCAATTAAGCGTCATGAATAGTTTATATACCATATGAAAGTATAGCACCAAAAACCAACAACTGAACAAACAAACAAAAATAACTAAATACCAAATCTTTGAATCAAATATAAACGAAAAAATTACAGATAAGGAGTTAAATTGGGAGTATGATGACTGCAAGACAATTTGTTAAAGATTGTCCATTGATGAAATTGTTCCTTGTAGTTTGAGGTAAAGCAAAAATCTGTGCATGTAGAAAAATCCCAGAAGAAAAATAATCCCCCAAAAATCCATCAAAAAATCACATAGAAAGAAGTTGATCTTAATCCTTGTGTGCAAAATCCCACAGGATCCACAAGCGATGCCAACAAAGTTCAGGATGGAACAGAAATCCACTTGATTTCTGTATGTGAAATTATGGTGTAATTCATTGGAAGCAATGTTCAAGGAGTCCTTTTATAAACACAGATGAACTAACATTAGAAAAATGGCATGATTGTAAACACAAATGCAATAGCTATGAAAACACATAAAATAACATCAGAAAACACATTGCTGGAAATACCCTGCACAGATAAAGCAAAATAATATCTTACTTCGATTGAGCAGGAAACCAAAAGTTTCTCAATCAGGACATCTTGTCTTGAGACGATGCAGCAGGTAAGCCATGCTTCCCTCTGCTCAAACAAATCTGTCTTCTACTACGTACCTTGATTTATACCTCATACTTGAGTATACTAGCGCCCCCTTTTGGTATGTAGTAGCAAACCATAACAAACTTGTGTCTGTTATATACCCCCCTCCTTCAGAGAAAGACTTGTCATAACCATAACAAGGCTTTAAATTCTGTACATGTGTCAACATTTTCAGGATCATTGAAGAATGAGACTACGTCATTAACAGGACCAAGACATTTGACAACCTTAGCTGGCCCCTTCCATTTTTCAGATAGTTTAGCCATAAACCCTTCACTAGCCTTGGACAAAGGATGAGTCCGAACCCAGACCACATCATCCACCTGAAACTGGGACTGCTTACGTCGTTGGTCATAGTAGTACTTCTGCTTAAGTTGCGCTCGCTCCACATTTTTCTTGACAAGGTGGATGAGATTTTGCTGTCGGTCAAGCACTGTATAAGCAGGACTGCTAGGATTGGGTGGTCGGTGTAAGGCTCGCTCTAATGGTCCTTTGAGCTTTCGTCCAAGAGCCACTTCTGCTGGAGTGTATCCTGTGCTTTCATGTACAGTGGTGTTAATCGAACCTAAATTCTGACAGCCATCGATCCCACTGGCGATGCTGGTTCCCTACGTAGGAAGCGATCATTGTCTTGAGTGTGCGGTTGACACGTTCGGTCAAGTTGGTTTGGGGATGGTAAGCTGTAGTCAGTTTCTGAGTTACACCCCATTGTTTGCAAACCAAGTTGAGTAGATGGGAAGTGAATTGACCCCCACGGTCAGACACCAAATATGCAGGAGTACCCCATCGAGTAAAGATTTCCTCTACCAGGATTCTTGCTATTTGCGGAGCTTTTGCTGTTCTCAAAGAGAACAACTCTACCCATTTAGAGCAGTAGACAACAATAACCAGCAGATGTTCATTCTGTTTGACACTTTTTGGGAACGGTCCCATCAAATTAACTCCAAGCATGTGACCGGGTTCGACCACGGGTGTGGATTGTAAATACCCTGATAGTTTTGTGAACAAAGGCTTATATTTTTGACATATCTGACATTCTTTGCAGTATTTCCACACATCCGCTCTTAATGTAGGCCAATAGGCTATTTCAAGAAGTCTGAGAAGTGTCTTTAGCCTTCCTAGGTGACCGCTTAATGGGTTGTCATGGGCACTCATCGACTAATTGTCTTAGGCCCTCTTGAACATATTCCGGCCTATCCATGATGACCACCCCGCTGCCTTTATCTGCCGGCTTGATGACTATGTCTCGCCTGTGTGAGAGTTCACTTAAGGCTTCGATTTCCTGTGCTGATAAGTTTGGAGACAGAGGCCTCGCCTGCCTGGCCGCCTCATCAACACTTTCGAAATTAAGATAAAAAAAATCAAAGGTCTCTCCGGGCAAGGCTTGGGGAGGGGGAACCCAATCCGATCTCGTGCAAAATGGACGTACTTGAGACCAATCTGATGTGGGCCCAAAGAAAAGCGCTCTTTTTATTCTTTTATGAAAGCTGCCTAGATCGGCTAACACAGATGCCTTATCAAAGGGTTTAACCAAAAACGAAGGAACAAAAGATAGCCCCCTGTCTAGTAACTTAAATTGCGCTGTGGACAACTGAAAATTTGACAAATTAATAACTGAACCGTTCAATCGGGGGCCCTGCTTTGCCTAGTCCAATGGATCAAATCCGTCTCTGTCTTGAACTTCTCCCACGGCAGCAGGGGAATGCTAAGGCCGGTTTTCTGGAAGACGCTGTTAAGCGTTTTAATATTCTCTATTACCTTGGCCGGCAGGGCCTTTTTGTAATTGATCAAGGGGAAGTGAATGACCGCGTTTGGAAAGTTCCAGTGTGCTGCCCCCTGCAACCGTTCCACACCCTTGCCTAGGATGGTGGGATTCCCCTGCTCTCTATTGTTTAGGCCAAACGACAGCACCACATGTTGGGCCTCCGGCCACACTGGCGTCTTGTGCACAATGACGTGATAGGCCTGTGCCAAATTTGCCCCCGGAAATGAATCCACTTGGACCTTGTTGTTACTGATACTCAGCACCCGGCTTAAATTCAAACTGCCCAGGATCAAAATTGGTCTAGTTGGCCTCAAATCCCAATTCTTGTATTTATCCCCCCCATGTTCGTGCCTCGTATGCAGGCTTTGAGTCACCCTCTGGAGACTGACGGGCTCCTTTGCAGCCAAGGAAGAAGCCTGCCTGGCCGAAGCCCAAGGGGGCTGTTGTACTGGGGCAATTGGAGGATTTCCTAGCAATGCAGCTGAACTGGAGCCGGCTTGTTCCACCCGCTCTCCTTCTTCCATCAAGAACATGTCTCCTTCAGATCCCTGAAGGGGACATGTTGGGGGACATCAAGGGGATGTTGGGTAGGCGGAAGGCCTCCACCCCTCTAAAGGCCTTAATGACACAAGGCCCACTGACCCGCTGACCCATATCCCTGACTGCAGGGAGCCGGCTGTGCACCAGTAGATCCATCAGGTTTGTGTTACGTTTGTATGCGGCAAGCAATGAAAAAAATCACCCCCCGCCACAGTGTTCGCTAAGGTCCGGGAGAAATTGTCTCTGACCTTTCTTGTCAGATTCACCGTTCCCGAAGAAAACGTAAAGGTCAAAGAGACTCGCTCATTCTCTGACTGGGAAGATGGGGCCTTTTTATTCACATCCGTCCCACAATGTTCTCTGTAAATCACCCTCAACAATGCCCTGGAATATCCCTTTTGTCAGAGAGCCTTAAACAAGATGCGCTTTGCTTCTTGAAAGCTGTCTTCCTGTGAACAGATCCTCTGAAATCTGACTAACTGGGCCAGGACGATCCCCCTGAAAGTGTGGCGTGGGTGTTAGCTACGGCAGTGAAGAAGTGCATGAGTATCGGTCTCTTTGAAGAAAACCTTAAAGTCTAACCGTCCTGTCTTATGGAAATCCAGTCCCTTGTTTGGGAGTTGACATGATTGGACCAAGAGACTTGAGTTTTTGTTCAATTTGAACATCCCTTCTTTTTAAACAGTCGACCATAGATTTTCCTAAATCTTGTATGGTGAGCTCCAACTTTTTCTTTACTCGGTCACATTCTCGTTCTACAAAATATTTCAATTTCTCTTCACTAGCCTTGCATTTACTTTCCATCTCTGCATGGGAAACACCTTCACTCACCTTCTGAATGGAGTCTTCTACTCGGTTTTCAAGTGAAGTTACTCTTTGTGCCAGTCGTTCTATTAAAGACGTAACCGAGTTGATTGTGTCTCGACATGGCTCTCCATCTGTTTCAAGGGGTGGGGAGGAGGTTAAGGATAAGCATCCAGATTCTCATCTATACATCCTTCATTCTCTTCCTCAGAGTCGATGTATAAATCACTGAAAGTATTAATCAGCTCCTTGAGTGGTTCTCGGTGGGTGGTGAAAAGATCAGATGTAAAATCCAAACCAGGCATGGACTCATCCCCCTCCTGAGCATCATGGCTTGCCATACTTATCTTGTCTAAGTTTTAAACCCAATTCTATAAATGTAAAATAAGTTAGTTTTCCAAAAGTCCCTGTTTGGGCGCTACTTTATAACAAAATTCCTACTACTCTGGGTAAGAGGTTGTCATAAATCTGAATTTTGGGAGGACTCAATAACTAACAATAAACATAAATTAGACAGTTTGAAACCAAGCAATTAAGCGTCATGAATAGTTTATATACCATATGAAAGTATAGCACCAAAAACCAACAACTGAACAAACAAACAAAAATAACTAAATACCAAATCTTTGAATCAAATATAAACGAAAAATTACAGATAAGGAGTTATACTGGGAGTATGAGGACTGCAAGACAATTTGTTAAAGATTGTCCATTGATGAAATTGTTCCTTGTAGTTTGAGGTAAAGCAAAAATCTGTGCATGTAGAAAAATCCCAGAAGAAAAATAATCCGGTAACGCTTTAGATTACAGCCCGGAAAGTACTGCGTAATTACAATGAATTTACAGCATAACTATACAGTAAGTATGTGTAAGTATAGGGGAACAATATGTAAAGTATTGGGAATAAAGGGGTAACAACCAGGAAAATAACAAATTATTTATACTGTAAATATTTTATAACTAAGGGGTACTTATGACATTATGGGCCGTAAATTAAAGTGGAGCTTGTTACCCTCTTATTTCATGTAGTTACAGGGTAAGTAATTAATAAAATGCAAACAATCTGATATCACTGACTCTGAAACCTTTTGTTTGAAAATCAACTTTATTAAAAACAGGTCTTATTACACTTACACTTATTATAATTTTTTTTTTAAATCAACTTTTCATTTCAAACTTTAAAGTCCTCACAGAAAGTAACAAGTTTTGTCCATTTTTTGGTTGTTGTTGTTTCTCGCTTGGCTTCCTCCTGCTCTTGTTTCTCAGCTGATGAATCTTAAGAAGGAATCCCATTGTTATTCTGTATTATAAGAAAATACAGTACACCCAGAAATTCATGGTTTAGGCTATTAATCTTTTCACTTCCGACCAGCTGTCACCAGCGCCTGCATGAGTCGACTTCGCGTTCGATGAAGCACATTGAAATGAGCAACGTGAAGCTTTCATGGCGTTCTCGCGAAGATTCGCGTGAAACTCGCGCGAGAACTGCCGTCTCTGTTATTCTGTCTTGTTTGTTTCTCGTTCTCATTATCTGTTATTCTGTGTATTTTGTTGTGAGCATTACTAAAAAAAGAATAATAAAAAAAAACTGACGGCATCCAACATCTGCGTGAGTTTACGCTACGTCACGCTTCAAGTTACGTCAAGCATGAACTCTCAACCCTCGCATGCACGCGCAGAAGACAGCTGGTCGAAAGTTTTAAAAATATTCAATTATTTGGTATTTTTCTTACAAATACGTATCATTTCACTTCAGAAGACATCGATTCATCCAATGGGGTCGTATGGATTACTGTAGTTATTGCTGTTTGTGCTGTTTGATGCTTCGACTTTTAGGAAAACGTGAGCTTGCATTATAAAGCGTTCCCAGATGATTTATTTTTTTCCTAAAATCCTTTTTGTGTTCATCTTAAGAAGGTCGTATACATCTCAGATGGCATGAGGGTAAATGATGAGTACATTTCCGGGTGTACTGTATTTTTTTAAATACAGAATAGCAAATGGGATTCCCTCTTAAGATTCATCAGTGGAAAGAAAGAAAAAGAGGAACAAGAGGAGGAGGAAGCCAAGTAAGAGAAACGAATAAGAAGTGTTGTAACTTTAAATCTGTTTTGAAATAAGTTGTTTTTGAAATAAAGTTTTCCAAGTGATATGACTGTTTGCGTTTTTATTTATTTATTTTATTTTTTTTATTAATTACTTACCCTGTAACTACATGAAACAAGAGTGTAACAAGCACCACTAATTTATGGCCCGTAATGTCATACTTACCCTGTAACTACATGAAATAAAAGGTTAACAAGCTCCACTTTAATTTACGGCCCGTAATGTCATACTTACTATCACGATCACCGTCTGCCCCTGTCTAGTTCCGGACTCCATTTCCCATCATCCCCCTCCCCAGTCACATGCTCACACTCACCACCAATCAGCATCGGCCACATCCACCCTTGCACACCTCACTGATCACCACAGCCAGCTGCAGCTCATTTACAGGACTATAAAAGTTTGTCACACACACCACCTCACCGCGAAGTCTTGATTACCATTGTGTCATTTCTGAGCGTTTCTATCCTGTCTGCCTGCTTGTTATCGTTCCTGCCTGTTTCTTGTTTTTGACCCGTTGCTGCCTGTCCTGATCTTTGCCTGTCCCTTGACTACGACTCTGCCTGTTCCTCACTGTTCCTGTTTGTTCCTGTTTTGACCCTGCCTGTACGACCACTCTCATTTGTAAATAAATGCTGCACTTGGATCTCCCGCCAGAGTCTCCATTTACAACACTTACCCTGTAACTACATGAAATAAGAGGGTAACAAGCACCACTAATTTACGGCCCGTAATGTCATACTTACCCTGTAACTACATGAAATAAGAGGGTAACAAGCTCCACTTTAATTTACGACCCATAATGTCATATTTACCCCTTAGTTATAAATATTTACAGTATAAAATAATTTGTTATTTTCCTGGTTGTTACCCCATTTATTCCCAATACTTCACATGTTGTTCCCCTATACTTACACATACTTACTGTATAGTTACACTATAAATATTGAAAGTTACGTTGTAAATTTGTTGTAATTACGCAGTACTTTCTGGGCTGTAATCTAAAGTGTTACCAATAATCCCCCAAAAATCCATCAAAAAAATCACATAGAAAGAAGTTGATCTTAATCCTTGTTTGCAAAATCCCACAGGATCCACAAGCGATGCCAACAAAGTTCAGGATAGAACAGAAATCCACTTGATCTCTGCTTCCAATGAATTACACCATAATTTCACATACAATGTTTAAGGAGTCCTTCTATAAACACAGATGAACTAACATTAGAAAAATGGCATGATCGTAAACACAAACGAAATAGCTATGAAAACACATAAAATAACATCAGAAAACACATTGCTGGAAATACCCTGCACAGATAAAACAAAATAATATCTTACTTCGATTGAGCAGGAAACCAAAAGTTTCTCAATCAGGACATCTTGACTTGAGACGATGCAGCAGGTAAGCCATGCTTCCCTCTGCTCAAACAAATCTGTCTTCTTCTACTACGTACCTTGATTTATACCTCATACTTGAGTATACTAGCGCCCCCTTTTGGTATGTAGTAGCAAACCATAACAGACTTGTGTCTGTTATAGCACTCAACGAAGATGCTTTGTTAAAATGAAATGGAACAAATAATTAATCAGTGTGACATAGTTGTTGGATAATTCAGTTAATACTGTAAATTGTTTATAAGTTTGTATCCAGAAGTGTATTTAATCTGTATGGATTTAATGTTTTGTTGTTTTTGTGTGGGGCATTGTGTTGTTATATCAATATTTTTGTATTTTTGTCTTAGGTTGGGATGGTCGATGGTCATGTGTGCTATATTAAACTTTTTTCTGAAATGGTAGAGGTTAGGAGTGCAAATGTGGAGACCCAGACGTGTTATGTGCGAGAAGTTCCGTTGTGGGAGGGACAAGCTTAAATGCTGCTTTGTGGCCACTCATATCAAATGTGAAATTTGAGCACACATGAGTATATGGGATCCCTCATTCTAACAACAACAAGAAGCACTTAAATTCAGGAAGTGGAAGGTGTGGCTGGAGCAAACTCGCTTGGACAGTTTCATATTGACTTTGGTAGAATAACTCGAGCTGACCGTGCAGTTTCAAGAAGATGCTCAAAAGTCCAGGCTTGGCAACATGAGTTTAACTCAGCAAGACATGGCTTCCAACAAAAAATGGACAACTGCCAGCATACAGCAAGTGGAAGAGTGGCCTTGGTGGAATCCCTGAACTAAATAGATCTTGCGGTCTCCAATTCTGTTATATGAGAGTACTTAGAACATGAGGGCCTAATTCATTTCCTTATTTAAGGGCAAAATGTTGAGGAGCATTAGTTTTGTGGAGAGGCATGGAAACGTTTGTACATTTTATGTTAAATAAACGCCTCTCTAAGGCCTGCCACCAAACCCACCGTGTCTGTCATGAGTGATTGATCTTTGCTATTGATCGTTGGCAGTGAGAGGGATCAAATCCTGGATGAGCCTCCATTTGCCATTCCACCTCCAGTTAATTCACAGCAACTGTGTGCACTTAATAGGTGCTGTCAAGAAACACAAGGGAAAGAGAAAAACACCAAAACACATGCACAGTGTTGTCAGAACAGTGTCACATACATTTATTAATTCATTTTGTAAGAAAATTAGCAAAATGTTAATGCTCTGTTTTTTTTTTTTTTTTTTTTTTTGGTGTAATTGTTTACATGTAAAAAGTGTGTTTGACTTGTGTTGATGGATGCTGCAGGAAAATCCATTGCATACTTCAAAGTCTTTATGTTGGTATGGTCTGTGCTCTTGTGTTTTGTTAGCAAGATTTATGCAGGAAAGAGCTGAAAGATAACTGATAATGTTGGACATATTAAGATTTAAGTTTTTTTTTATTTAAACATTGATCATTTACAGCATTATTGTACAGCTTTATTATTATTATTATTATTATTAATTTATTTTTGGTTAGCAAGGTTTCATCTGGCTAGACAGTAGAGACTTCAAATACAGTAGTTGATCTTTACCATTGTATAATAGTTGAGGAGTTTTGTTTCTGTGTATCTGTTAGTTTTCTTATTAATCTTCCTTCCTCAATGGGAGCCTATTGCAGCCCTATGAACCATAAGTAGGACAATTATGAAATTTGAGACACTTGTAGTGATGTTAATGAATAGTATTCTGACCAACTCTGGGGTCTCTAGGACCAACTCTATAGCACCACCTCACTTTTGTACTTTTGAACCCTTTTGGCTCATTTCGAGCGGTGCGGTATGTTTCGGTTCAGTACGGCAAACCCTGATCTGGCTTCCGTTTCCATCGCCAACAGGACCCTTACTTGATAGGCGTGATGTATGCTGTAAAGTAGCAATCGACGTCATTCTCGCGTTAAAAAGACAGTGACAGTAAACAACAGCTTTTGACTATGAAAACGGCAAAAATTGATTACCGTACTCTACTGAACTGAACCACTCAGTGGAAATGAACCATTTGATTTAGAAAAGTGAAACTTAGTACACCAGATTCCTCTCCTCATGCTGATCACATTCAACATCTTACATCTTAATTCATCTTATTAAGACTCTACCCATTAGAGCAGTGTTTCCCAACCCTGTTCCTGGAGGCACACCAACAATACACATTTCGGATGTCTCCCCTATCTGAACCATATATTACTGGTCTTGGAGTTTCTACTAACGAACTGATGAGTTGAATCAGGTGTGTTTGATTAGGAAGATTTGGAAAATGTGTACTGTTAGTGTGCCTCCAGGAACAGGGTTGGGAAACACTGCATTAGAGTTGTGGCCATTTTAAAAAAGTACAGTACTCTGTTTTTCGCTGCTACTCCTTCAGATTTTGCCTAATTCTTAACAAAGTTGGCCCAAAATTGGTTCAGAGGCTGTTTCACGGCCAAATTTGATAAATTGAAATAAATCTTGGTAGGCTTCATCAACCATATGATCTGATGGTCCATGCCAAAGTTGGGAACAGCGCCACCTACAGGTCGTGAGATTTGAAAAATGGCTCTTCTTGCTCATAATTTTTGAACAGTTTGTCAGGAAATCAAAACCTGATGTCTATGAATTCCCTGTGTCATTCCAATTCAGTGGATACCAGTTTTGGCAGGATCAGACAAACCATTGGTCCGCCATTTTGAAATATGCCATATCAAAAAAAAGCGTCAAGCCCCGAAACCACCAAAGCCTGTGGGCCCAGCTCACCCTCCTCCTCCTCCTGTGAGAGCTCTTCGGCCCCTGCCACAACGCCAGCGCCCTCACCCTCCTTCATCTGTTCTAGGTGAATCAAAAACAACCGATAACAGCTCTCAGTGATGTGAACCCAGTGTGCCTGCAGCTTTCTCTATTTCTGTTTTATTACGTTATAGAAAGCCTAAGGCCTTTTCAAACCGTTTGGCAAACCCATTTAATCTGCTACCTATTACACGTCAAACTAAGATTACTGTAGAGACAGAAAGTAAGACTGTTAAGTTAGCACTTTTAAACATCCGCTCACTTAAAAATAAATCACTTCTAGTCAGTGACTTAATAACCACAAACAACCTAGATTTTATGCTTCTAAATGAAACATGGCTTGAAGACAGATGCAGTGCAACAATCCTGAATGAAACAGCCCCTCCTAACTTTACTTTTATGAGTGTCTGCAGAGCTGTTAGGAGAGGTGGAGGTGTTGCTGCTCTAGTTAAAGATGTCTATCAATGCAAGCAAGTGTCATTTGGTGATTACTTGTCTTTCGAATACTTGGGTATTGTATTAAAAGGTGCTCCTCGCATTCTACTTATAGTTATCTACAGGCCTCCAAAATACTCTCCAGCCTTTGTGGAGGACTTTACAGAACTGTTATCAGCAATTTCCTCAGAGTTTGACTGTTTTGCTATTACTGGGGACTTTAACATCCACATAGAAAATGCAGAATCCAATATGGCAAAAGAAATCATAACTGTTTTGAATACTTTTGATCTGACTCAGCATGTACATGGACCTACACACAATCGTGGACACACTCTAGATTTAATTATCAGTAAGGGTCTAAACATTTCATCCATTGTCATTAAGGATGTAGCGCTATCTGATCATTTCTGTATTTTCTTTGAAATATTGATCTGTCCGACTGTTGAAGCTAGATCTGTCTCGGTCAAAAAGCGATGCTTAAATGAGAACACTAGTGCACTGTTTATGAAGGCTATATCTTTAACACCAAGCATATCTGCAGACTTGATTTTTTCCTTGATTCTTTTAACTCAAAAGTACAGAATGTCATTGATAACATTGCTCCTGTGAAAGTCAGGAAGAAAAGTGGCAGACAAAAAGCACCATGGAGAAACTCAACAGCAGTGCAAAATATGAAAAGACAATGCAGAAAAGCTGAGCGCATGTGGCGAAAGACAAAACTTGAAATCCATTATAACATCTATAAAGATATTCTTCATGCTTTCAATGTGGAATTAGGCAAAGCTAGACAGACCTTCTTCTCAAATATTATAAACAGAAACTTAAACAACACCCGCACTATTTTTGCTACTGTAGAGAGACTAACAAACCCCCCAAGTCAGATTGCCAGTGAAATGCTCTCAGACAGCAAATGTAGTGAGTTTGCTTCCTTCTTCTCTGAGAAAATTAATAATATCAGAAAGGCGATCAGCACATCCTTGAGCTGCCCTGGGGTAAAACAGATCAGATCACAACCTCAGAAAGCAGCTATTATGTCTGATTTCAAAGCAATTGATGGTAAAATTTTGGAAGAAACAGTACAGCACCTTAAAACATCAACCTGCGCCCTTGACACACTTCCCACATCTTTTTTCAAAAGAGTGTTAAACTGTTTAGAAGCAGATCTCCTAGAAGTGGTAAATGCCTCACTTCTCTCTGGGACTTTTCCAAAATCCCTGAAAACTGCAGTTGTTAAGCCCCTCCTGAAAAAGAGCAATCTGGATAACACCATATTGAGCAACTACAGGCCAATCTCAAATCTTCCTTTCATAGGCAAGATCATTGAAAAAGTTGTTTTCAATCACCTGAACAAGTTAAGGTTGAATGGATACTTTGACAACTTTCAATCTGGTTTCCGACCACATCACAGCACAAAGACAGCACTCATAAAGATAATAAATGATATTCGCCTTAACACAGATTCAGGTAAATTATCAGTGCTGGTTCTACTCGATCTCAGTGCTGCGTTTGACACTGTCGATCACAACATTCTTCTTGACAGGCTGGAAAACTGGGTTGGGCTTTCTGGGATGGTCCTTAAATGGTTCAGGTCATACTTAGAAGGGAGAGGTTATTATGTGAGTATCGGTGACCATAAGTCTGAGTGGACATCCATGACATGCGGAGTCCCTCAAGGTTCAATACTTGCACCCCTCCTGTTCAACCTATGTATGCTGCCACTGAGCCAAATAATGAGAAAGAACCAAATTGCATATCACAGCTATGCAGATGACACCCAGATGTACCTAGCCCTATCAACTAACGACTACAGCCCCATTGACTCCTTGTGTCAATGCACTGATGAAATTAAAAATTGGATGTGTCTAAACTTCCTTCAGTTAAACAAAGACAAAACTGAAATCACTGCATTTGGAAACAAAGATGAAGTTCTCAAAGTGAACATGTACCTTCACTCTAGGGGTCAAACAACTAAAAATCAAGTCAGGAATCTTGGTGGGATTTTGGAGTCAGACCTGAGTTTCAGTAGCCATGTAAAGACAATAACTAAATCAGCATATTATCATCTCAAAAATATTGCAAGAATTAGATGCTTTGTCTCAAGGCAAGACTTGTTCATGCTTTCATCACCAGCAGGGTGGATTATTGTAATGGACTCCTCACTGGTCTTCCCAAAAAGACCATAAGACAGCTGCAGCTCGTACAGAACGCTGCTGCCAGGATTCTGAGCAGAACCAGAAAACATGAACACATCACACCAGTCCTCAGGTCCTTGCACTGGCTTCCAGTTGCATTTAGAATTGATTTTAAAGTACTGTTATTTGTTTATAAATCACTCAACGGTCTAGGACCTCAATACATTGCAGATATGCTCATAGAATATAAACCTAACAGATCACTCAGATCATCAGGATCAACTCACTTAAAAATACCAAGGGTTCACTCAAAGCAAGGAGAGTCTGCTTTTAGCTGTTATGCCAGCCGCAGCTGGAACCAGCTTCCAGAAGAGATCAGGTGTGCTCCAACAGTAGCCACATTCAAATCCAGACTCAAAACACATCTTTTTATCTATGCATTTGCTGATTGAGCACTGTGCTATGTCCGAACTGTTTGCACTTTATTTTATACGTATTATTTTTATTCTTTAAATTCTTTTCCTGTTTTTATTTCATTTTTAATGTATTTTTATATCTTTTATGTATCATCATGATTCTGACTTTTAATGCATTTTAAATACTGTTATTTCTATTCCTTATGTTCTATTTTTATTCTTCTTCTTTATGTAAAGCACTTTGAATTACCATTGTGTATGAAATGTGCTATAAAAAAGAAATGGCCTTGCCTTGCCTTGCCTAAATTTCAATAGCATTTAATTGATCTGACATATCGTCTCAAAATTTGGTAGGGATCACTGACAGCATGACCTAAAAGTAACTGAGAAGTTTGAACATAGCGCCACCTAGTGTTCCAGAGATACCTTTTGAAAATATTGTCTAATTGTGTGTGTGTGTGCAATTTTTATCAGTTGTGTTTGTTTGTTGTCTTGTGCTAGTTAGCTTAGCATGTTAATTGGTTAGCATGCTAACCAGTTGCCATTCTTTGGCCATTCTAATGGCCTAACATGGTTGAGATTGCAGAAAAACTACATTTATTCATTCATTCCAATTTAGTTTTTATTTTATTTATTTTATTTTAACAAACTCTTAAAATTAATTTATTTAACAAACTCTCTGTTTAGTCTGTTTTTTGGGAAGCTTTGGTGTTCAACATTGTTTCAGAAATACAAACAATTAAAGATATAGAAATGTCAACTTCATTTGGTTGGTTTTATGTTGTTTAAGTTAGCTTTGAGAAAATAAATATGATTATTTGTAAAAGGAATTAGTTTTAAAAGAGGTAAACTTCTTTTTACCTCTTGTTTGATTCAGATTTAGTTAGATGGTCAGTTTACTATGGAGCCCCGCACATGACATGCAAGAAAAAAATAGTAGTAGGCTAAATCATGTGCATGATTTATAAATCAAGGGAATGATTACATTTTTTTTCTTGCATGAAATGTGTGAGGCTCCGTAATTTATACTCAGATGGTGCAACTTACTCAGAACTTTCCCCTAACCTGGGGTAAATTGAGCCACAGGAACACTTTTTCTAATAAGAAGCCATATTTTTTAGAACACTTCGTTATAGATGTATTCGGATCATTTAAAATGATAGGAAACATCCTGAAAGTACTTTAAATACTTTCATTGTGCTTCTGCCTCATTTTCCCTTATTTTGAGGACAACATAAGTGCAAAAAACTCATCTTACCCCACTCTCCCTACATAGGTTCTAGTAACAGCACTAGTACTTGACACTTATTTAGAGATAACATTTGACTTCTAAACTAAACATCCTAGCAGTGTCCATCTGTAGCAGATAAGTGTGGTGAATGACAGCCTATAGTCTGAGAGACACAAACACAAACACTGAAAGCGCTCATCTCTACCCTAGACCTTCACTGGCCTCCAGAGGTCCCCAGACCCTGCTGTTAAACCAGCGTGGCTTTGCATAACTCATATAACGTCTTTTTTTTAGTATTATTTCATTGAACACATTAAACAATAATGTTGTTTTATTAATTTAATCTCTGCCTTCAAAGGCTTCTGTTGTAATGGACATTTGCTGTAAACAAGCTTTGGTTCCCGCCACTTCCTGCTGCTGCCAGTCACGGAAACACCAGTGAGTGTGTGTGTGTGTGTGTGTGTGTGTGTGTGTGTGTAAGGATCAGTGTCAGCGTGCATGAATGGGCTCAGCGTTGACTGGGTTATAGTTTCTCATAGCAGATATCACTTGGCGCGCGGATCGACAGCTGTGGGCGCGCGAATAATGGTCGCGCACATGGCACATTATGGAGAAACCACACAGCTGAACGATGGGTGAGTATCTGCTTTAACACCATCATCATCTTCATCTTTCTGTGCAGGGCTCGCGCTACTGCTGCACGCGCTCGACGTAAACAAAGAGAGCGCGCTGTCGCGCAAAACCGAAAGTAGCACAGTAATAACAGTAATAACCGTGCAATAACAAAGCATTAATAATTCTCAACAGATCACTCTCATTAATGCACTATATCTGAAATGAGCGATCACTGCACGAGCGCATCGCGTCAACATCATTTAAAGTGATCGTGTCACAGTGAAGCGCCATGTTGTGTTTCATTTATTTCAGATAATTAGAAGGAAAGTTCTGGATGATCAAGACAAATCGTGCTTATAATGTAGCAAGCGAGCCTTGGATGCGAATGTAGTACTATGGAAAAGGCTCGAGTTATGAATATTAATAATAATGTGACGTAGGTTGGCCAGTAACACTACCTGATTGGATTAAAGGCAGATGTTTATAAATTCAGTTTATGAGTAATATTTAGGATTTATGAAGAACCCCTGGACCAGGGGTCTCAAAACAGTTACAACAGTTTTATTGAAATCTAGTTCTGTCCGTTCATTTAAATCCATTCAACCAAACTTTTTAGGCAGCTGCTGTTTACACTTAGCGATAGATGTTATTTGCATAAAGTGAAAAAGAAATATATTCTATTTACATTAAGTGACAATAGCATTTTCTTAGCGATATGCTAATGTTTTTACACTAGGTGAAAATAGTAATATTTTTAAATAGTAATTAGTTGCTATCTATACTTTATATTGGCAGATACTATTTGCACCTCAGTGTTTTTGTACATTAACAGGATGCAATAATATCATAGAGTGTAAATGATTGTATTTATTAAAATGATTAAATGGATGCTGCCTTATTGCGAAAATAAAAACCCTACCAAATAAACACTTTTAATATTATTAAACACTGGTTTGAACATTATTTTAATTTTTATTTTAAAGGTGCCCTAGAATCAAAAAATGAATTTATCTTGGCATAGTTGAATAACAAGAGTTCAGTACATGGAAATGACATACAGTGAGTTTCAAACTCCATTGTTTCCTCCTTCTTATATAAATCTCATTTGTTTAAAAGACCTTAGAAGAACAGGCGAATCTCAACATAACACCGACTGTTACGTAACAGTCGGGATCATTAATATGTACGCCCCCAATATTTGCATATGCCAGCTCATGTTCAAGGCATTACACAAGGGCAGCCAGTATTAACGTCTGGATCTGTGCACAGCTGAATCATCAGACTAGGTAAGCAAGCAAGAACAATAGTAAAAAATGGCAGATGGAGCAATAATAACTGACATGATCCATGATAACATGATATTTTTAGTGATATTTGTAAATTGTCTTTCTAAATGTTTCGTTAGCATGTTGCTAATGTACTGTTAAATGTGGTTAAAGTTACCATCGTTTCTTACTGTATTCACGGAGACAAGAGCCGTTGCTATTTTCATTTTTAAACACTTGCAGTCTGTATAATTCATAAACACAACTTCATTCTTTATAAATCTCTCCAACAGTGTGTAATGTTAGCTTTAGCCACGGAGCGCTATCAAACTCATTCAGAATCAATGTAAACATCCAAATAAATACAATACTTACGCGATTAGACATGCAGCATGCATGACGAACACTTTGTAAAGATCCATTTAAGGGTTATATTAGCTGTGTGAACTTTGTTTATGCACTGTATTATAGTCGAGAGCTCGGGGGTGGGGAGCGAGAGATTTAAAGGGGCCGCAGCCTGAATCGGTGCATAGTTAATGATGCCCCAAAATAGGCAGTTAAAAAAATTAATAAAAAAGAATCTATGGGGTATTTTGAGCTGAAACTTCACAAACACATTCAGGGGACACCTTAGACTTATATTACATCTTTTGAAAAGACATTCTACGGCACCTTTAAAATAAATGAGCTTGGCAAAAGGCGGATTCGAACCCGCGTTGATTGCGACATAAGCCAGGTCTGCTCTACTGATGTGAAGTTTTGCACTACTTTTTTAAAGCTTGAGTGGCTCAACCAGACAGTGGTGGGCGAAGCTAGTGTAAATAGCATTGGCACTTAGTGTAAATAGACACTCCAAACTTTTTAAGACATAGTTTTTTATTTAAGACAACATTACTGATGCTGCTGTTCATCAAGGTGACAAACTCATTTAACCTGTCCAAAACTAATGACTTCTGAGTAAGAGGAAATCTGTAGAGTATGAACTGTCGTCAACTTGCCATATGCGTGAGCATCCATTGTTCAAAGCATTTGCATGATATTTCTTTTTTTTTTTTATTAGGTTTATCAATAAGTATACAAAAATATACAACCCTATTAACATCAAAATCACAAACAAAACAAAAAGTAAAATAAAGAAAGAAGAAGAAAAAAAAAAAAACCATACAGGGCAGGGGTAATATTAAATATAAAAAGAAAGAAAATATAAATTACATTATATTAAGTAAAGGTGCCTCAAAAGGCACATTTTAACAGCCAGGTAAAAGGTCACACAGCATACTGTCAACTGTACATTATAGGAAAGAACCAATATTATGAGATGCACACAATGATATCGATTTTAAGGACTTAACATTGCTGGAGGTAGATAATGTATACAAGTAATACTTCAAGTCTTCACAAAATATAATAAATAGTGGCTTTACAGACAAAAATTTGCACTTAATCAGTGGTGTATAAAGTACTTAAAAAAAACATACTTGGGTAAAAGTATAGATATCTTACCAAAAAATGACTTTGGTAGAAGTTAAAGTCACTGTTTAGAATGTTACTTGAGTAAAAGTATGTGATTTTTTTGTATTTAAGTATGAAAATATTTTTTTATATATTAAACATACTTAAGTATTAAAAGTAAAAGTACAAGTAAATGTAAAATACAAAAGGAGCAAAAAAATATTATTAAAAATTGTTCTACACAGTTTGAGCAGCAAGATTGTGTTCAGTTTTAACTTTCTTACATTTTGTTTCTTTGAATTTAAAAAATGCTAAATGTTTATTGTGTTTTAAATAAAAAAATACTAATATATTAATTATACATTGATCGTTCATGTTAATTCATAGTGCATTATAACTAATGTAAGAGGCAACTTTAAAATGTTAAAATGTAAATGTTGAAAGTAAAAATGAACAATACATTTATTAACCTTATTTAATGTTACAAATGGACTCTTATTGTAAAGTGTTACCATTTCATAACAGTCATGCTTAAAACTTACCACCTTTACACACAAAGGCATAGCATGGGTCTATTATATGTATACTCTCACACATGATTTGCCTCTATTTTAGAAAACTTGATGATTATCTAGTGAAAATATGTGTTACAGCACCAATAAAAACAGAACTGAAATCGAATACATTTCTGATTTGTTATGCTTCTGTCGCTGCATGATGAGAATACAGTTTAAATATGCAACTTCGCTGGATAATGATGCATAACAGCGAACAAATGGATATAAACTACTGCAAATGAATGGTAACAATCATGACATTAAGCAGTTGCTGTTTTTGTCACATTGTTTTAACCGCTTGAGTTACTACTAATTTTATCATCCTCTCAGCGTCGCCAGCAAACATACTACTGTTCTCCGCTAATGCAGCGTGTAGTCAACAAACAAATTACTTTATAATGATATGAAAACATGTACTGTAGTGTACACTGTATACTGCTTTTCCATTTGAAATTTGCCAGTCACTGTGCGTTCACGACAGTGAAAACCCAAACGGTAATGCAATATTTACAATTGCATTTGGATTATGTCACAGTTTATGCATCCCCATATGGAAAACGCAATTGCAAAAACAATTTGCAGTTTCTTTAGAAAATAGTCCGGAATATCATTCCATACAGAATGATGCACTTCAATGTAATCTGAGCGCTTGGACTCAAAAAATGATCCTCGCTCGGAAGTGTTCAAAATAAGGAAGAGTTGGGATGAGGGAGGAATGCTGTCACTAGAGTGGCCCGCTGACTAGTGGTGGACCATATTGAGGGTGAAGAAATCCTCAGGATGAGATCCATTATCAGATCATTTGTGTTGAATTGAAAGTCACTGTTTTTAAATGATGAGTGCATGTGTGCTCTTCTGGATCTCTCTGCTGCTTTTACTTGAATTATAGTTTCTGCTGTTATTTTTAAGTTGGTTCAGGCAGTGAAGCCTGCAGTAGTTGCTCTTGTGTGTTGTGTGCGGTTTGTTCCTCTAGCCTGAGGTCAGAGCTCTGATGTGCAAACAGCCGCCCGCAGCGCTGATGACACGCTTCATGAAGCTCGGTGCTGCTGCGTGCACTTCAGATGACAGTTTGTTGACATACTTTGGTCTTTTTTAGTGTGAATCATCATAATTCTCCAGGACACGCGGCCCTTGACAGTGTTCAGTGTTTGTGTGACTGGAGGGAGTGGTGAAGTGATAATGTGATGCTGGCACTGCATCGTTTCCTGTGATTGTATCTCATGTGACGGGCAGAGGCACGTCAGGGCATTTTAAACGGGCTGGCACTGCCTCAAATAAGGGCCGTGAGTGACCATCAGGAGCTGAACACAAATCTGTGGACCACTAGTAAGAAGTGCTAACCTGCTGTTGTTATATCAGGGTTTAATTTCTTTTTTCTGTGTATAATTCTGTGCCTTTTCACTACACCTTATAAATAATTCTTTAAAATAGTTTATTACTAGATATTATAATTCTAATTAATGTGCAATTAAACCAGCACTTATAATAATAAATAGTATAATGGGACTTCATGTTCATATAATAAAGAAAATTAAAAACAAATCCCCATGCATTGTTTAGAAAGAATGATAAAGCACATACAACAATGATGATATAATATAGTAGTCAACATTTGAAGTGGATCAAAGCTTTTCATCAAAGTTGTTCAAAAATCTTCTTCTTAGGACAACTTTGATGAACTTTCTTGATCCACATCAAATGTTGACTACTATATACTCCATAAATGTCAAGGTTGGGAATGAGGGATGAAGTGACTTGGTGCAGAAAACAATGGACTTTATTTACTAATAAAATAAAGCAAACAAAACTACCCCAAAGGGGAAAAAAGGGTGACTTTACTTGGGACAGGGAGACATCACATGAGGGAGCACTGAATGATGATCTGACACAGGACTGCAAACACAAGGAGAACAAATAGGGAGCAAACAAAGAGTGTAACGAGGGAGGACAGGTGGAGCAAACGAACCAAAAATCAGGTAACAAGATGACAATAGACAGGAGAGCACATGGCTGGGTATCGATTCAGATGTCCCAATTTGATTCCATTTCGAATTTTCGATTCTCAATTTGATTTTCAATTTCGAATCTCGACTCGATTTTCGATTCAGAGAATTCAATAAACTATTCTTTTCACAGCCGTATAAAATGCACAACACCGCTGTATGCAGCGTCAAAGAGACACACACACTATGTAAACAAACCCGTTGTGCGTGAGAAGCACACGGCAGAACGAGTGAAAAGCCTTGTCCAAATACCCACACTTGCGGTCTTTGCTCTTGACCACTTGTCTACTTACATGACGTTTTTCCTGTATTTTGTGTTCAAGTGGGCTGAAGACTGCAAGTGTGTAGAACTTGTGATTGCCCAGATGGGACACATGTTTAGTCTTGCAAAACATGCAAGCGTTTACTGCTTTATTATTATTATTGTTATTATTTTATTATTTTCAATACACTTCTAAATGTCTGTTCAGTGGTCGCTATGTAACAAACAGAAGACACTTTTAAAATTGTAGTGCTTCTTTGAGTGATAAAAAGCAGTTGCAAATTTTGTACAAAATACTCACAGCCTACTCATCTTTGCATCAATAAAATGCGCAACACTTTATATTTTACTACCAAATTATATGTAACATATAATTAATTTAACTTACAGTCATATGTTTTCCTTGACATCTTGCGATTTCGGGGCATGTGAGTTCAAGAATACTTAGCGTTGAATATCGCTCAGAAGTGGTATTCAGGAAAGTGTGCATTAAGGGCATTGCACTTGGGCTTTTTTAAGACATGGGACAGTCTTGCACACTTACTTCCTGTCGCGTGCATGAGCTCTCAAGTGGCCAAGAACGCAAGTGTGGGTATTTGGACGAGGCAAAAGAGACGTGCTGAATGAAAGTGCACGTTCACTCTCTGACAGCAGAGGGCGCTGATGGAACGGCAGAAATGCAGCGGTTACCCCGGAAACCCCATAAACAAACCAACTGCGCTAGTAAAGTTTTAAAATGCTTCAAACAGCCATTCATTTTTTTGTAATCTCAATGTTGTTCATCACAGCACCAAATATTTAAAGACTTAATAGGCTATTTATTTTCAAACTTACACATTTTTATATTTTAATCTGGACTACAACATGCTCTAATAATTAGAAATGTTCTGATTATTTGTTATTGTTCAGTAACACTTGATGACCTAAGGCTTCATTAGTTAACATGTTAATTCATTATTACCAAACTGACAATAAAAAAATACTTTTATTATAGCATTTATTAGCATTTAAAATGGCATTTATTAATCTCAGTTAATGTTAATTTATAGTTAATTAACATTGCTAAAATCGAAAGTTGTAATTATTATTTAATGGACCTAAAACTAACAATGATCAGTTGTGTTTTTTAACTAATATTACATTCTTAATCTTAGTTGATACATTAACTAACATTAAATAATGAGACCTTATATAGTGTTACCTGTTGTTCTTTATAAGCACTTTAATCTGTTTGAAACATTTTACTTTATAATTTGTGTACTGCTTTATTGTATTTAAATGTTCAAAGTTTTTTTTTATAAGAAAAAGAGTTCTTAAACCTGTTAAACTGACAACACTTTTTTTGCAACTTACAATACCGTGATAATACCGTATGCCGTGATAAAACCTTCAGCAATTAATCGCAACATGAAAATTTGATACCGTCACATGCCTAGTTGTTTATTGTGTCACACCCAGAATCGCCTCGTCTGCTGCGTTATCCAGTAATTCCTCGTCTGATCACTCCGGCTAGAGCTGCGGCCCCTGTGGCAACAATCCCTGCCCCCACGACTGCCATGATCAACATTGCCGCTGTCAACATTGGCGGCTTACAGTAAAGACACCACGAATGCCACTGCCTCAGCGATGCCCAGAAAAGCACGGGCCAGTGTCTCTGTGGTCACTGCTGCAAGCCGAATTTGAAGATTTGTGTACACAATCTTTTTCGCTTGTTCTCGCTTCTCTTCTGGCAACACATTGACCTCGTCTACGTTCTTCATCTCCTCTTGAATCTCTTCCTCCACTATCTGAAGCAGCTCATTGGTGTAGCAGCCGGTTAGCTTCTGCTCGATGGTCTCCATCAGATTTTTCACCTGAACCCTGTTGCTCCTGTATCCATTTTTCCGGTTTTTCCAGTATTTACTGTCGATGACGTGACTGCAGCCTCCACATTTATCAACAAGCTCCTGCAGCTTCGGACTCATCTTCACAAATTCCTTGATGGTTTGACCTTCCAGCTGTTCGCCGTGAGTGAATAAAACCACTGAATGATTAAAGGTATCTTCTCCACAATACTCCACGATTTTATCCACAATCTCCATTTCTTGTCCCGTGTATCTCTCGACCTTCAGGACGATGATGAACATGTCTGGACCTGGAGAGCTTTCGATCACGGATCTAATGATCTCGGATTTGATGGTCTCCTCATCCAGAGCGGTGTCAAGGAGTCCAGGAGTGTCAATAACGGTTATATTTTTGCCATCGATCTTCCGTTCTGCACTGACACATTCAGCCGTCACAGACTCGGGTGAAGCTTTACTCTTGAAGACTTGCTGTTTTAGAATCGTATTCCCGGCGCTACTTTTGCCATCTCCGGTTTTCCCAAGAAGCACAATCCTTTTCTCAGGTTGAGATTTAGAAGCTGTTTGAGAAATATGCTGTTGTTAGTAAATTAATTTACTATTCTAGTAATAAACTATGAGGTCTACAGATCTTAATTATTTCTTAAACATATAACCATAATATGGAAACCCATTTCTGCCACATAAGAAAAAAAAAATCACTCTTTTGATTATGCCAGGGTTGGTTAACCTCTGTCCTGGATTGCCACAGTCCTGCAGAGTTCAGCTCCAACCCTAATCAAACACACCTGAACAAGCTAATCAAGGTTTGAAGGTTGCTGGAAAGCTATAGGCAGGTGAGTTTTTATCAGGGTTGGAGCTAAACTCTGCAGGACTGAGGCTCTCCAGGACCAGAGTTGGCCACCCCTGGAATATGCTCATGATTATGAGATAAAAACTGCAATTATGGCGTACTAAGTCATAGACTTATGATGATATTCAGTAATGCGATATATCACGATAATAAATAAGCACTATATTGTTATCGCAGGCACTTAAAAATACCGTAAATAATAATTTATTACCAATTATTAAAATTTTTATAATGCATATAAGAATATTTTCCATATAAATGCACAACACCGCTGTATTCTGCGTCAAAGGGACACGCGCTCAAATGTAATCAAGCCCAACGAGAAGCACATGACTGAACGAGTGAAGGAGACGCGCTGAATGAAAGTGCACGTTCACTCTCTGACAGCAGAGGGCGCTGATGGAACTGCAGAAATGCAGTGGTTACCCCGGAAATTAACAAAAAATAATACTTTCTGTAACAAATGTAGCTATTGCTCAAACTTAGTTAATGCAATTTTATACAATTTATGGGTAAAGTATTTTTATATGCATTATAAAAATATTAATAATTGGTAATAAATTATTATTTACGGTATTTTGAAGTGGCCACGATAACAATATTGTGCATATATCGCATTACCAAATATCAGCACATGTCTACTGTTAAATATTACTAAAATCAAAAGAACTTATTTAATGGACCTGAGATAAAACTAACAATGATCAGTTGTGTTTCTAAACTAACATTAACAATAAATAACACTTTCTGTAACAAATGTAGCTGTTGCTCAATCTTAGTTAATGCATTAAATAATGAGATCTTATTATAAAGTGTTTCCTGATGTTCTTTATAGCCCAATTCTTTTGCACTTTAATCTGTTTGAAAATGTTACTTTATATATCTTTTGTGTACTGTATTATTGTATTTAAACATTCAGAGTTCTTGAATGTTTAAATACAATAATATTTAAACATTCAAGAACCTGTTATACTATGACAACACTTTTTTTTTTTTTTTTGCAACTTATTTCAATATCATGAGCTTCAGCAATTAATCGCAACATGAAAATCTGATACCGTCACATGCCTACTAAGTCATATTGATGACATCAAAAGTCATAATTTATGCAATGAAATATCAAAATTATGTCAAACTCATTATTATGGCATAAAAAGTCAGAATTATGACATATTAAGGCATACATTTTAGGTAAATATTAGAGTGAAATTGATAAAAAAAAATGAAGTTATGATAAATAATGACATAAAAAAATTAACTGACATCTCAAATCTCATAAAAAGTTGAATTAAATCAATTAAAAGACAGTCAAAATTATGAAAAGTCAAAATGATTACAAAAGTTGACAATATCATAAAAAAAGTTGAAATTGTGCCATAAAATGTCGTAATTACTAGTCTCAGAAGCTATTTGAGAAATTATTATTTTAATAAAATCTAAAGACTTATATTATGTTTTTAAATCTTAAAAAACATTGAACCCCAATGATTTTAATCATAGGGGGAAAAAAAATGGAACATTTGTCAAAATATAATTTTTTATGTTCGACAGCAGAACTAAAGTCAAACAGTTTTGAAACATCATGATAACTGAATTTTAATTTTTTTGGGTGAGCTGTACCTTTAAGAGAGGTAGTGTGACCTTAAGTTAAAAACTTTTCTTATTAAATATGGAAACACTTGCAATTGTTCACAATTAAAAAAAAACACTTCAAAATTGTGTTTTAGAACAAATAGAATAATTTTAGAATTCAATTAAAAGCATATTTTTTAAAGATGTAGTTTCTTACCTCCCATGTTCTTGTCCTGTCTTCAACTGAGGTGCTTTAATGTCTGAAGTTATGTTGTATTGATGATGTCTTATCCGGTCTCAGTGGTTCTCAAGCCTGTGCTGGGACCCTCACCACTGCACATTTGGTATGTCTCCCTCATCAGACACACCCGATTCATTGGCTGATGAGTTGAATCAGGTGTGTTAGATAAGGCAGTGCAGTGGTGAGGGTCCCAGGACAGGTTTGAGAAGCTGACTAAATAACAAAAGCTACTATAAACACAAACACCATCTGATGTGTATCAGTGAACAGTTTCGCTGCTCAAAACACTCTTGAATGACAATACAGACGAGCTACAGGAATTACCAGAATGACCAGTTCTGTGCGTTTTCACACCTTCTGCTTCTGAACGTCACACCCTCATTTTCACAGCAAATTCCTTCTAAATCAGAGCCATGAAACTATGCCTGCGAGGTAAACATAATGTCAGCTCAGTTACTTGCAGTGAAAGAACATAAAATACTGAGGTATAAATGATTCATCAATACTAAACTTGTGAAGGTTTACCTAGGGGTTGTACGATATAGACAAAAAAATATATTTTGATATTTTCTGTGATTTTAACAATAATAATTTGACAAGTGTGTTATTGTGATAGCAGTGACAGAAATGATTTTTTCAAATACATTTCAATTGATTTTTACCTTTTTATGGGCATTTTCACCTTTACAATTCAATTTTTTTTTTTATTAATTATATGCATATGCATCATCTTTTGTGTCAATTTCATAAATGTGATCAAATTAATTTATAATAAGACACAAAAGGGCTGTTACCAATCAAATTAAATCAGTATCAACAAAATTGCAATGCAGAGGAAGGGTCATTGATTTAGATCATTTACACTGACTGTTTAACCCTTTAAAACCTGAATGTTTTTTTTTTACAATTTTTTTTCTGAGCAACACACAAAAGTAGAGACTCATAACTCAAGGAGAGTCAAAAGATTGGTATCATTTATACCTCACTATATTTTTAATTTAAGTCTGCGTCTGGAAAGGATACCTGTGTTATGGAAGACATCATGTATTGTACCAGTTCCTAAGAAAACTAACCCTACTGAATTTGCACATTACAGGCCGATAGCCCTAACGGCCCAGTTGATGAAGGTGTTTGAGAGGTTGGTTTTAAACTATATTAAGCAGTTACTATGTGCTTTTGATGATAAATTGCAATTTGCTTATAAAACTGCCATTGGTGTTGATGATGCAATTATCTATCTTTTAAACAGATCTTTAAGTCATTTAGAGACCTCTGGTAATGTTGTCAGAATTACATTTTTTGACTTCTCTAGTGCTTTCAACACTATTCAACCTGCTTTACTTAGGAATAAGTTAGAAAATGCCGGATTACACCACAGTATGGTCAGCTGGCTAACTGACTATCTCTTAAACAGACCACAGTATGTAAGGGAAAAAAACTGTGTGTCTCAAGTAGTTAAGTGTAGCACTGGTGTACCTCAAGGAACGGTTTTGGCACCATTTTTATTTACTTTCTATACATCTGATTTTCAATATAATTCCAAGAATTGCCATCTTCAAAAATTTTCTGATGATTCTGTAACTGTGGGTTGTATAAAAGATAATGATGAGAGTGAATACAGGGAACTTCTAAAGAACTTTGCAGATTGGTGTGAGATAAAATCTCTTAGGCTAAATGTTAGCAAGACCAAGGAAATTGTGGTTGACTTTGGCAGACATCCGTATCACGCTATGCCAGTGAATTTATACGAGTCAGATATTGAGATTGTCACATCATATAAGTACTTGGGTGTATATCTGAACAATAAGCTTGACTGGTCTGACAACACAACTCAAATCTATAAAAAAAGGTCAGAGTCGTATTCATTTATTAAGGAGACTTAGATCCTTTGGTGTATGTCAAGCATTGTTGAAGACTTTCTATGCCTCTGTTGTGTCATCTGTGATCTTGTATGGCGTTACCTGCTGGGGAGGAGGACTTGTGGAGAGGGAGAAAAACAAACTTAATAAGCTAATTAAGAAAGCAGGTTCGGTTGTGGGGTGTGTGTTTCCCACTATAGATGACATAGCTCAGGTTAGGATGACTGACAAACTGATTAACATGATGAATCATGAATGCCATCCTCTTTATGATTTAGTTCATGCTTGCGAGAGTTCTTTTAGTTCAAGATTAATTCAACCTAGGTGTTATAAGGAACGTTACAGAAGGTCCTGTTTACCAACAGCCATTAGATTTTACAACCAGTGCTATACAAGATAATTGTTAGAAATCTGATTGTGTATTGATGTGGAATGTGTACTTTATATGCTCAAAACTAAACCAATGTGGTGCAGTGTATAATGTAGTTGCTCAGGTTATTGTGCACAATTTGTTGTAATTGTTTGTAATTTTTTTTTTTTTTTGTATTTCTATTCTATTTATTATTCTGTGTGTTGAGCTTGCTGTGGCATGTGAATTTCCCTTCGGGGATTAATAAAGTTAATCTAATCTAATCTAATTTGATAGAACGCATTACATTACATTTTTGGGCATTTTCATGCTGAGAAACTGCTGATAAAAGGCAAAAAAAAATGTAATTTGTTTAAAATAATTTTTCTTTTTTTTAATTTGACTTGGAATAACTCATGAAGGCAATAAGAAAAATAAGCTGCATCTGGTTCAAATTTTGTGGTGATTGCATAAAGTATGGTTGAATAAAGTGTTATTCATTTTTTCGCAGCTAGATGGCGCCCACGGGTTGTAAACTCCGGTTTAGAGGCTCTTCTCAGCACTCGTTTAAAAAGATGCATTAAAAAGATGAGATTCTAAACTTATACCTATTTATACACTGCATCCCGGAGAGATGAGAGACGTGTTTTTAGCCAAGTATGTTAAATCATTCCGTGAGTAATATCTTGTGAGCAACGCAATATATTATTTTGATTTTGGATTCATGTTAATTGTGAGAATCTGATCTGCTTTAAATAATGATATGCATTTTCTAGGATCTGAAGTTATGAGCACGTGAAATTAACATATTTGTGTTCAGTTAGCGGCTGTGCTTTTTTTGTTGTAAACGCATATTTCTCAGACTCATTAGAGGGTGAAAACAACGCAACAGAAGCATGTTGGAGCACCGGGACTCCATTAAACTTATACTGATATCTTCGTGTGATATTTCTTAAAGGGTTAGTTCACCCAAAAATGAAATTTCTGTCATGAATTAGATATTTTCTTCTCAGACTTTTTTATTCCTGCTTTGTAAATGCGTTTAATTTCATATTTTTCATAACCAACTCTTAATCTTCAGAAGAGACATGAATTGCGCGGCTCTCTCGGGAGAAATGAATCAAACTGACGTTCTGTGTGATTGGCTGTTTGCCGCACGTGTCACACTTTCAGGTGCACTGTAAAAAATGACCGTGATTTTAGCAGTAAAAGACTGTAAAAATGCTGTGGTGAAAAAACGTCAATTGATTTACAGAAAGTTTCCGTACTATATACGGTGAATAACTGTAATAGATCTAACGGTACATTTAATGTAATTTTATGGTAAAATACTGTTAAATTCACAGTTTTTGGAAGTAAAAATAACAATTCATTGTAAAATTTACAGTGAAAAACCGTAAATTGACATTCCCACAATTCCCTGCGTGACACTTCACATTTGATATATTTTCGTTGAAATAACTCTGTTTCTTCTTAGTTTTTCTCATTTTTTTCTAATCAGTTATGTACATTAGGGTTTTATGTTACATCTAATGTTGTTAAATTAATGTTTATTGCATTTTTAAAATGTCATGCATGTTACCATGATGGTGTTTAGTGTGTGTGTGAATGACACTTTGTGCACCTTCTATATATTAGTGTTGTCCTCCTCAGCTTGTGATGAGCTTTGATTCATCATGTGACTCTCATCACCACTGTGTTTGGTGACTGTCAGTGTATTATAAAGATACAAAACAGATATTAGTACTTCATTAGGTTGGTAAATTAACATTATATCAGTTAATGAAATATGTTATTTTACCGTAAATTTAACAGATTTTAAATGTAAAATTCACATGTAACTCCGTAAGTATGTTTGCGGTTTGATGTCATTTTTACAGTATTGTTCTGGTAACCACAGCTGCCGGTATTTTTCCGTAGAAACAACGGGATTTTTTTTACAGTGTGCATGCACTTTGCAAACTCTGGATTAAACCTGAATTGACAGAGAAAGTTTATAAAGAGTGTTGTGCAACAGTTGATCCTGATCTAAACCAGGCTGGATTTCAACTCAGAGTACGTTCAACCAGCTTCATGCAGCACAGATGCTTGTCTGTATATGAGATCTGCTCTTCTCTGAATAACTTCAGTGTATATATCATTTATTTCTAGAATACGACTATTAAATACACTTACTGTGAAAAAATAAAGCTTTTTATCTCATTTGCATATTTTATTGTATTTGTAATGTGCATCTTTCACCTCGTCATGTCTTCAAGTAGTCATGGGTATTTAGACAGGCCTTTAGTTTCTCTCAGTTTTGGTAAGGGGCGGGACATTTCCTAAACACCAATCACAACACACTGCTCCAGTCGACCAATCAAACCAAAAGGACATAATTTGTCCTCTTTAAAAATGTTGCAAAACAATGTAATGGACATTGATTATTGGGACTTCTGTTCATGGAGATCTTGCACATTTATGAATGAAGCGCTCATTTTAAGTTTCCCGGTCTAAATGACCTTTGTTGTGACATCTGTATGACTTTATGATATCAATAAATCCACTTCAGCAGCTAATTACTCTTCGACCGCAGTGCCATAGAAACATACGGAGCTGCCGCAAAAACACGAGTTCACACTGAAAGTGCTTGTTTCTCTGGAGCATGCGGTCTGTAGCGTGTCCGTCTCTGGAGCTCAGCAGCAGGCGTCAGCTGACGGTCAGAGTCACGGCAGCACTGTGTTTGCATTACATTACAAGAGAATGGCGTGACAAAAGTTCACAGAATCCTCTCAGGACACGAGTGCGCTGTTGTGTGCATTTCCATAAGTGAAGGTCAATGCTAATGGGAAGGTCAAGATTGCAGCTTCCCATTGGTAGCAAAGTTATTATTGAATTTTCTTTCTCTGTTGTCCCACTGGAAGTTGTGAATTACATCTCCTCACGTCTGTCTACTTTACCACACGGCATTTCTCAAATATCCAAATTTGAGCACATATCTTTATGAACTGTGTTTGATATTCACACATAGTTTATTTGTTCTTTTCAGGAATGGAGAAGTTTCGCCATCAGACCTGAAGGGTGAGTGAATGTGTTCAGCATCCCAACTCAAATCACATTCATTTTATTAAGCTTGAACAGAGAGAAGGACATAGAGTGTAAAACAGTGTAACACATTCTCCAGCAGAGGTCATCATAACCTCACACACACACACACACACACACACACACACACACACACGCACGCACACACACACACACACACACACACACACACACACACACACACACACACACACACACACACACACACACACACACACACACACACACACACACACACACACACACACTCCATCAGCTCAGCTGCCGTGTCATTTCACTGTCATTCAGGAACTATTGTAGTTTTTATTGCATTTTCTTTAAATAAAGTTTCATTTTTTTATATGTTCATTTTCATTTGTTTTATTGTGTTTTTGTCATTTTTATTAGTTATTGTTTTTTCATATTTACAGTTGCACGAAAAAGTTTGTGAACCACTTGTAGAATCTGTGAAAATGTGAATAATTTTAACAAAATAAGAGAGATACAAAATACACAGTCAGGTGACCACACACAGTGTTAAGAATTCACATACTTTTGAAGCTGTTTTTTTCTTGTCAACTATGTATAAACATCTTTTATGTGAAGTATATTACTCAGGACAGTACTAAATAAATGATAATTATAATAATAAACTTTATTTTCTATAGCGCCTTTAAAAAGTAGCATCTCAAAGCACTTCACAGAAGAAGAAAAAAGAAAACATATAATTATACAAACGATACTTTAAAATAAGTGAGATATAAAAAACACACACCAAATAAGAACAAACTATCAAAAACAAGTAAATGAGAAATTTAACAATTTCAATATAATCAAGTAAAAGCTACCCAAAAGAAATAAACTTTAAAGCATTAGTTCACTTCAGAATTAAAATTTCCTGATAATTTACTCTCCTCCAATGTCATCCAAGATGTTCATGTCTTTCTTTCTTCAGTGGAAAAGAAATGAAGGTTTTTGAGGAAATCATTCCAGGATTTTTCTCCATATAGTGGACTTCACTGGGGTTCAACGGGTTTCAGTGCAGCTTCAAAGAGCTCTACATGATCCCAGACGAGGAATAAGAGTCTGATCTAGAGAAACCATAACCATAAATGCTCATCACAAGGAATTCCAAAGTCTTGGAGCGACTGAAGAAAACGCCCTATCACCCATAGACTTCAAACGGGTATCTGGGACGATTAAAAGGCTTCTGAAGAGCGGAGAGCACGCACAGGTGTGTAGGGGCTAAACGTTCAGAGAGAGTCAAACCAGTCAAAGCTTTAGAAGTAAGCATGAGAACCTTAAAATCCACCCGAAACCTGACAGGAGCCGATGAAGACTCCAAGACTGGAGTGATGGATCCCTTGTCCTGGTTCCAGAAAGAAATTTTGAACCAGCTGCAGCATTTGAGACACGACCAGCAAAGCGCTACAATAATCAATGCCAGAAAACACAAAGATATTGATCAGCTTTTCAGCCACAGGAAGTGACAGCATAGGACACAATCTGGTGATATTTTTAGATGAAAGAATGATGTCTTTACAGCGTTCTGAACATGGGGAACAAATGTTAAATGTGCATTAAATATCACCCCTACATTTTAAAACATTTTTAAAAATAATAATAATAACATGCATTTTGTATGATCTCTCTGATTTTGTTAAAATTATTCATTTTCACAGATTCTGCAAGAGGTTCCCATACTTTTTCTTGCAACTGTAAATATAACTTTTATTCAGTTTTTATTTCAGTTTATTTTAGTATATCAAGTTAAATTATTATTATGTTTTTTTATTTCAAGTAAGGAAAATGTGTGGTTTTAGTTTGCTAACAAGTGTGTGTTTATATCAGAGGCACATATTTAACAGCTCATAACCATCATTTGTCAGTACTGATAGTAGCTCTCCAACTCTCCCTTTGTGCATTTATGTGATTCCAAATAACTATTACAAATGACTAAAAGTGAAGTGATACTTTATGAGAAAGCAAAGTGTCGCTCTGTATCTATTAGTAGCAGGAGGGTGTTTCCCGGGGAAAGTAAAGACAGAGCGCCTGAATGAATCAGCGCTGTGAATGTGAAGTGCTGTTTATCTACGTCTTACTCAGAGAAATCAGTGGCTTTGCTTTATATTCACGGATGGATGAATGAATGGAGGTGATGTTGCTCACACATCTTAACCTGTTTTTTAGTGTTTGAATTAAATTATTTTACATAATATAATTATTTTATTATTTTAAGTTGTTCATTATCTTCATTAACCATATTACCATGCAGTATTTAACAATCACATGAAGTTTTGATCTCAAAAGCAACTCCATTTACATGTGAAAACACTAAAAATCAAGGAGTGAGGAGTAGAGATCATCAACAAACCAACACACAGGAACACACAGGTGCTAACCATCACAACAGGAAACAGGAAAACCAGGCTCAATAATAAGAGTCACATAAAAAATAAAATAGAAAACAGAATGGCGACCTCACGTGGTCACAGAAAGGATCAGAATACCTAAAGTACATTTAGCGTGACTGCTGGTTATTTTCTCTTTAAACGTTCTCTTGTGAATGAATGTGTATGATGTTGCGGTTTGGTTAAGATCATTAGTTCATGGACCCTTCTTAAAGCTTCACTGTAAAAAAAGAATAGTTGGTTTAACTTAAAAACGTAAGTTACAAGTGAGTTCATTGAAATTAAAAGTTTAAGTTTAATGAAGGCGATTGGTTTAATCATCAGAAACTCACAATATGATGTTGTCTGGACCACATTAAGCATCTAAGTTGTTGTAATGTTCCTGTTTTGTGTTTAAACAGATCATCCTGCTGAAAGTTCCCACAGCAGTTCAGGTACGTGAGTTCATTTAAAAGTCAAATCTGCTTCTCGACAGCATGAAACACACTGAAATACAAGAATCAGTGCAGCTTTTGTGTTTACCTGAGATTCTGCATAAACTGGTCATAAAAGTTTCATCTTCCCTTCCCTTCAACTTAAGTCACACCAGAAGACACATCACACAAAAATGATATGTTTTGATACCTTGTTAAACATCGAGTGTGCAGGGTGGAAACATTACGTCAACCCTTGGATTCTGTGTGTGTGTTTAGTGCTTCAGCAACTATAACCTCTACCCAACATTTCCTGTCATTGTGATCAGAACTGGAGGAAATGTGCACCATAATCTCCTGAGGTCTTGCCATCTCATGTGTTTTATTCTGGTCATTCTGTTGTTTTTCATAACATATATACCATATATACATCTAAAGCACAAAGAGTTCTTCTCTATATCAGTGTTTCTGAACTCCATCTTGAGTTTTCTTCACAATATTCCTCATTTAAATATGAATATATGCAGAATAAAGGGGCTGGTTGAGTTAGTTAGTAGTGTGTTGAAACTGGCGGTTATGGTAAGGGGCGGGACATTTCCCAAACACCAATCACAACACACTGCTCAAGCCGACCAATCAGAGCACATTATGCTTTTCAGAAGGAGTGGCTTCATAGAAACAGGGACTAAACAGAGCATCCGACATAACTACAATGCATTGTTGTAGAAACTAACTAGCAAGTCAACCAGCCCGAAACCAGAAACAATTTAGGACTGTCGTTCATGACATCACATGCAACAGTGATGACTTGTTCAAAAAGTTAAACATTTTAAACAAGTTTGTCATCTACTCATTCTCATAAACATTCAAACCTGCTGCACACCATATGAAGACGAGGCCTTCACTGATTGAGTTTTTCTCAAAGAAACATGCATGACACTATATTGTACGATGTGCATGTGTTTGTTCAGATGATACGTCAGCTGAGGAGAGCTCAGAGGAAGAGGAGGCCCATGAAGAGGAAGGGGAAAAAGAGTCAGGTTGAGATTTGCTCTCTATATATAATCTTTTCTGATGCTTTTTTGGTTTTCAATCCGATCAAGTGTATACATGTCCTCTCAATCGGATTAGAAAAGGAATAAACGAGCACTTCCAATCCGATTGAAATTTCATTCAGATGGAGCTCAATCAGATTAAGGTGTTTACATGAAAGATTTGAGTCTGATTACGCCATCAATCCGATTGCCTAAGCATTATTTGGTTGCATGGAAACATAGCCAGTGTTTCTACAGTGCCTCGCTGCTTTAAAGCAGAAGATGAAGTGCACTGAAAGCAGTACTAAAGCCTAATATATATACTGTGCATCCAGAAAGTATTCACAGCGCTTCACTTTTTCCACATTTTATTATGTTACAGCCTTATTCCAAAAGGGAACAAACAATACGCCATAATGACAACATGAAAGAAGTTTGTTTGAAATCTTTGCAAATTAATTAAAAATAAAAAATGAAAATAATCACATGTACATAAGAATTCACAGCCTTTGCTCAATACTTTGTTGAAGCACGTTTGGCACCAATTACAGCCTCAAGTCTTTTTGAGTATGAATAGTAACCTATTTTTGGGCAGTTTCTCCCATTCTTCTTTGCAGGACCTCTCAAGCTCCATCAGGTTGGATGAGGAGCGTCAGTGCACAGCCATTTTCAGATCTCTCCAGAGATGTTCAATTGGGTTCAAATCTCTGGCTGGGCCACTCAAGAACATTCACGGAGTTGTCCTGTAGCCACTTCTTTGTTATCTTGGCTGTGTGTTTAGGGTCATTGTCCTGTTGGAAGATGAACCTTCACCCCAGTCTGAGGTCCAGAGCTGTCTGGAGCAGGTTTTCATCAAGGATGTCTCTGTACATTGCTGCATTCATCTTTCTCTCGATCCTGTCTAGTCTCCCAGTTCCTGCCGCTGAAAAACATCATGACGCTGCCACCACCATGCTTCACTGTAGAGATGGGATTGGCCAGATGATGAGCGGTGCCTGGTTTCCTCCAGACATGGCGCTTGCTATTCAGGCCAAAGAGTTCAATCTGTGTTTCATCAGACAGGAGAATTGTGTTTCTCATGGTCTGAGAGTCCTCCAGACGGGCTGTCATGTGACTTTTACTGTGGAGTGGCTTCCGTCTGGCCGCTTTACCATACAGCCCTGATTGGTGGAGTGCTGCAGAGATGGTTGTTCTTCTGGAAGGTTCTCCTCTCTCCACTGGAGCTCTGTCAGAGTGACCATCGGGTTCTTGGTCACCTCCCTAACTAAGGTCCTTCTCTTCCAATTGCTCCGGGCGGCCCGCTCTAGGAAGAGTCCTGGAGGTTCCAAACTTCTTCTATTTATGGATAATGCAGGCCACTGTGCTCACTGGGACCTTCAATGCTGCAGAAACGTTTCTCTACCCTTCCCCAGATCTGTGCCTCGATACAATCCTGTCTCGGAGATCTACAGACAATTCCTTGGACCTCATGTCTTGGTTTGTGCTCTGACATGCACTTTTTTCTGTGGGACCTTATAGACAGGTGTGTGCCTTTCCAAACCATGTCCAATCGACTGAATTTACCACAGGTGGACTCCAGTCAAGTTGTAGAAACATCTCAAGGATGATCTGTGGAAACAGGATGCGCCTGAGCTCAAGTTTGAGTGTCATGGCAAAGGCTGTGAATACTTATGTGCGCATGTGATTTTTTTTGTTTTTTATTTTTAATAAATTTGCAAAGATTACAAACAAACTTCTTTCACATTGTCATTATTGGGTATTGTTTGTAGAATTTTGAGGAAAATAATGAATTTAATCCATTTTGGAATAAGGCCCTAACATAAGAAAATGTGGGAAAAGTGAAGCGCTGTGAATACTTTCCGGATGCACTGTAGCAATAAACAATCACCAAGAGACTTTATTGTAATGAATCATTTTATTTTTAGATGAAATGTGAAGCTAAAAAGTGAAAGATCAATCATAATGATGGAATATCTTGCTTTTTCAGACTCTGACACGAGATCCAGAGCAGAAAAACCTGCCGGTAATGATACTGCTCTCTGTTTTCAGCATGTTTCAGATGTTTACAGCATGAGCTGATATTGGGTGTTTGTTGTGTCAGTCATATAGTGTGTTTCTCTCTTAAAAAGCCTCAGGAGAGCAGCTTCAGCCGTGCTGTGAGAAGTGCAGAGCTCTAAAGGTCAGTCCGTCTCTGAACACTGGTTCATCAACCACCTTCATCAGGTGCATCATGGGATGCTTCTAAACACTAGTGTGATGGAGCCTTTCATGATTGGTTTTGCTCTTCACTGTATGATTTATGTAAATAAATTCATATTCAATGTTTGTCTACACAATGCATTTAATCCATTTAAGCGCAAGCCTTTAGATCAAAAGGTTTTAAAGGTAATGAGAAACATAATTCAGTGAAGTGCATCTTTTGACTGGTAGTGTATTTATATACCCTGTGGTTCTCAAATCTTTCACCCAAAGTATCACTTTCGATCACCACTTACACAAAGGAAGGGAAGATCACAGATGAGATCTTTTCAATATCTCAGATATTATGACGTTAGATAAAGAAGATACTGTTGATCTCACTGTGGCACTGTTGATACTACTGGTGATACCGACATGCAACTGTTTTTCCCTCACAGAATCCCAAATATGAGCTTGTCACCCCCAGGAAAATGTCCAGAGATCGTCTGCAGTAGGTTCCTCTTCTCCATACTATACCAGATTTGCTCACGGTTCATGCAGTACAGCGATCAGTCACATCTGACTCCCAGCAGTCATCACCACTTGCTTTATGACTCTCTTTTTTCAAAATGACCAGTGCTAAACTTGAACACTGCCAGGTTTATAAGAATCCAAGATGTCATGTGAGAATTGTCAAATGTGTCATTTAATTGTTGCTGTTGCATAGTGACATTCCCCAGTGAATAGAAGCTAGGGGTGGGTGAGATGTTCGAAAGAAGCCTCACCAATGCTGCATGTATTTGATCACTTTGCTGAATAAAAATATTCATTTCTTCCAAAAACAAAACAAAACAAATCAAAAAATCGTACTGACCTCAAACATTTAAATGGCACTGTGTGTAAGCAGAAAAAAAGGCATTTATACCAGTCTTGAAAGATGTTTTTTGAGGACTGAGATGTGATGTGTTGTGATAACTACATACTACATAAGATTACAGTGCTTACATCAGGAAATGCTGCAGATTCACTGATTTGACACTGACTTCCTGTTGCTCTTCCAGTGATGTCCAGTGTTGTTCTGCTCTGCTCTAGGCTACAGCTGGATGCTGAGGGGGTGTTTGAGTGTTCAGACACGGGGCTGGTGTTCGAGGTCTCCCAGCGCGTCAAAATCACCTACTGCATTCTCTCCTGGAGCAAGTTTAGCACCTACTTGACTGGATCATGGAAATTTGCTGGACCCATTTTTGATGTGGACTGCGATCCGTCTATTCTCAAATCCATCCAGTTCCCACACTCACTGTGTTTAGCAGGTACAGGGATATCAAGTCAAGTCACCATTATTTATATAGTGCTTTATACAATACAGAGTGTGTCAAAGAAGCTTTAAACAAGAAAATAATGGCTAGTGATGCAAACAGAATTCAGTTCTGCTGCTGTCATTATTCAGTTGATTCAGTTCAATAACTGTGTGAAGTTCATCCGTTATGAAGCAAGTTCAGCTATAAGCAGCTCTGCTGATGACAATAGTGCCATTATTCAGCTCAGTTTAAGTTTTGTCCTCATCCAATGGTGTCAGTGCAGTTAAATCACTAATATTGCTGGATATTAAGTGTCCCCAACTAATCAAGCCAGAGGAGACAATGGCAAGAACCCAAACTCCATCAGGTGGCAGAATGGAGAAAGCAAATTTAGGGGGCTCGGTTCTCCTCTGGCCAAATCATACCGTTTGAAAAGTATGAAACGGTGGCAAGTTTTCTCACAGGTTTCACAGTATGTTTTTCAGTTTTAAGTGCTCTTTTGATGAATTTGACATGATGGGAATTTCGAGAATTGAATCAAAATGTTTGAATTATTTAGCAGATAAAGACAACGAAGTGAAGTTCAGCGTGCTACACGTGAAGAACAGCCGTGGTCTGATCGAGCCCTCGGCTGATCACTCCGGGAGTCACGTCAAATGGACCGTGTCTTCGCTTTCACCCGTGGGCCCGATTGCTCAGACGTCTAAGTCAGCAGAGCATCATGGGGTGGTGCAGGTGTTCAAAGAGGTGGGCCATGAAAACTCCTTCTCCTTCAGAGTTTATCTGGCTGGAAACAACTGCTCTGACATCAAGGTGAGGAAACTAAAGGGCTTCTGCTTTCACAGAAACAAGTCAAACGGTTTTTACTGAACACGGCTGACTGGTCGTATTTTCGGTAACCCTGCGATGTAACCTTTTGGTAATCTGCTGTATTTAGATGTAAATTTAGAGCAGTGCTGTGCAGCATGTCTTCAGGGACTAGTGGCAGTAAGTAGGACTGATGACATCATCATTGACATCACACCACTTTCAGTTCTGCATCTCTGCCACTCTGTGCTTGAGTCTTACGCTGTGATGTTTGATTGTGTGCATGTTAGTGGGTGGCTTTGTGTTCCTGTGTAATAGTTTCATCATCTAATAAATGCCTGCAGCTATAGAATGGAAACTTTTATAATACCTGCCGGATCTCAGCATCATGCTTTCAGTTTTCACAGTATCTGGCACTTTCCATGACTATATAGAGCTTGAATAAAACATTGAACTTAGCCTTCAAAGATGTCAAACTACATAATTTATGAGCTATCTGAGATACAGTAGTGGCTAGGGGTGTGACGAGACACTTAGCTCATGAGACAAGATTTTTGCACAGAAATTTTAAGAAACCATCAATGACAAAATTCATGACTGGAAAAATAGACTTAACGTGTTTTAATCATCTTGAGTAATGAATGTCATTTCAGTTCCACTTTCTGAGTATGAATTATCATATGCATTGATAGACAACAATATTCAAGCACTGTAAAGGTTTTGCCACAAATTCAACTGGCTGGCTTCTGTATTAGCGTGCTTTCCCCCTTCATATCAGCCCGAGATGAGAGATTTATGCATTTTTATTCTGTAAAAAAGCCTCCGATGACGCAAAAATCATCATTTTGCGTCATCGGAGGCTTTTTTGGCCAGAGGCTTAAAACTACAGCCAGTAATAGCAGGTAGTTCCGCATTTTTTCACCACGTCCATACATATGCGCGTTTGAGGTTACTCACGGACATAGATCAAAGATTTTATCAAAAGTGGGTGTCAATTATATTTTTAAGCTTACAGTAATTAACTTTATTTTGTCTACACTACATCAGTGGTTCATCTCGCAAATTTATCGGTCTCTGCAGTCATCTCAACCAATACAGCAACAGGCTTTTGTGGTAACGTTAGCATAAATAGATAAATAGACTAACTCAGTTTTACAGAAGAGGCTTTACTTTGATGACAGTCAACTTATATGCAACTTATATGTAATCGTCTATCTAACGTTACTTTGCTAAGTTTGCAGTTTTACTACATATTGGTTACTGTGTTATCAGTCTAGTATCAGCGAGTCTTACCTCTGGGCGAATACGCTTAGTGCCAGATGCCCAGGCTGTTCGTCCTCTGGGAAAGTCAATATCGACGGTATCGCGGTGTCCTTCAGAATGGTTCTCTTCATTGCAAAGATATTTGGTTCATAGTCCTCGTGCTTGAAATGGAGACTACATATTCTGCGTTTTTTTTAGGTTTTCTATAACGGTGTCATCTCCAAACTTCGGGTGTTTGATGGCCCGCAGCCACTGTTTACATCGCTCCAAATCTTTAACTTAATCGGAAAATGATGGAAACTTACTTGTCCTTTCCTGGTTTTGGGTGTACATCCAGGTACAAAGCAGTTTAGCACCATTTCACTGTAAATGTATGAACTAACTCACGATTTATAGAATTAATATGTAACAAAGCAAGCCTAGTTGTTTGAATTTTCCTGGTAATGCCGCCTGTAACCGATAGGCGTGGTTTGGGCGTGGCCTCGCAAGGGCAGCAAAACAAGTGCATTCTGGGAGTTGTTGTCTTTCATCCACATTAGTCAAAAATACATTTTCTGCCTTTTCTCAGTCTACAAAGCTCCAAATTCAAAAATAATTTCACATTTCTACTACATAAATGACCAATTTTAAATACACATTCATCTTTCCAGGGGTGAAGTACCCCTTTAAGTGCTATTATGTCACGTAATTTGTGCACATCAGGTAACTCGCATTTTACTTTCGCTTTCAAATCCGCGTTCACACGTACTCTGTGAACAGGGAGTGGTGATGCTGAGCGTGCATTTAAAGATATTTAATTCTCTGTTGTGCAACAAATCCTTCATCTTGTCAGCCATCTCGCCTTACTCTCATCACGTGATCAGTGAACTGTGATTCGTGCTGCACTGTGTGACTCTGTGACGTGGTGATTGCAGCTCCTCCCGAACCTACATTTGAAACTTCATAAGAAAGCAAAACAACAGTGGAGACGGTGTAATGTAACGTAAATGTAACGGTGGCATATTCAGTCATGGCGATATCGCAAGACAGCTTTTCACTCGACAAGATATCTCGTCATGCTTTAATACTGCGAAATCTCATGGCACATCTCGTCACACCCATAGTAGTAATGTCCTGAGGAGATATTTGTTTTTAATGATCCTACAAGTTTGATTGAACCATAAAAATATGGTTATGTTTTGAGAATGAGAATTTTGAGAAATCATTTTAAATATGAGGGAAGAACAAAACACTAAACTTGGTTATGGTATTTATCTGACAAAATTATTTGGCAAATTACTTGGTTTTTTTGCATGTGTTAATAATTTCTTTGTATGAAGGTCTGGCCAAAAATTATGTCCACACATTTTTTTATTGCATTATCACAAATTAAAACAATTGACTCCAAGCATAACTATGCATTATTCGTACAAAATATTTAAGGTGCCTAAGTTACACATCATCAACTCTTTTATTTGAAGGAGAAGTGCAGGCCTGCCCTGAAGCATGGCAATGAGACACAGCATTTCATTCCCCTTCTTAGGGAACCAGGTTGCATTCGGAAAACTAAGACGTTCCCTTTTCGAAGTGGAACTTCGACACTGTTTCTTGATGTTGATGCTTTGGGGAAGGCAATGCCCACTATGCCATGCTGAAGAAAATGCCTGGTCTGCACTTAAATGACTCTACTGTTCCAACCCAGAGTCAGAAAGAGCGCATCAACACCCAAAGGCACATCCTATGCGAATTGTGCAAGAGATGCACAGTGACCCTGCTCTCTAAAGCCAGTATCCACAGGCACTTAGGCAGTAATCTCCAAAACTTCTGACCTCAGATGAGGGAAGTCCAGGTTTAGACAGCCTCAGCATGAGGAGCATGGGACACATGACGCTCTGCCCAATGTAACTTCATTACCAAACAACCCAGCCAAAGGGTGAGTTCGCTGCCCTACTTTAAAACCCACCAGGTGTCCTTGTCTAGAGGGAAGCTCTCTAGCCCTGCTTTAACTCCAATAAATAATTTAGAGACAGCGGTATAAAGAAGTGTGAGATGTATAGCGTTCTACCCATCACAGATCTCTTTATCAAGCTTTGTACTAGAGGTCTGCAATGGATTGATTTATTTCCACTCCTGCAAAATTGTGTGCCGCTCCCACCAAAAATATGTTATATTTTATCCTGCTCTTTCCCAAAATGTTGCCCTTTACTGCTCGTAAAAGCCCATAGGAAGAGCTCTACACTGATTTTCAAATTCTACACATGCGCTTGTGTGTGCTGTTATTATTAGATAATTATATTTTGAGGGAGCCCACGAATCATTTCTTTCTCCTGCTTCCCACGCACATCTGTTTTTAACAATTCAAAACGCCTCACTCTGTTATGTCGGGTCCTGCAGATGACCTCAGGATTGCAGACCTCTACTTTATGCCCAATGTTGACAAATAGCAACCCATCATCAAGGGAGCACATTATCTGCTTTTGACCCTTTTTACATGAGAGAGGGTAAAAGAGAGAAGATAATCTCACTCTTTATTAGGTCTACCCTGGAAAAAGAGTTCAGAAATTCAAGCAGAATAGCTGACCTTGGCAACAGCAGAGGGATTGACATCAGTGATCCATCTCTGTTCCACCAGTCCACTCCATTCAGGTGGAGGGGGCGGGATGTCCTTGGACATACAACCATAATCCAACACGTCAACTGAAAGTTTCTTGATGAATATAAGAATGCAGCAACATTTATAACATAAGAAAGCAATGCTAAACGTAATTCCTCAAAACTAGACACGCCACATTAATATGCTCTCACCCAGGTCGGAAGCTGCTACAGATGGGCTTCCTGAAATGACATGAGGGCAATGGTGTTTAATAAATCTCCATTTTGGATCAGAAGAATTAGCAGAGCAAGCTTGCAAATAAAAAATGGGACTCAAGAGCAATGGAGCTTTCAGAAATCAAATGGGAAAAAAACTCCCGCCAGACTCCTCCGCTTAACTTTCAATCCTCTCGATCGATCCTGCCCTTCCGCCTCGGGAGCCACAGGACCTGCAAGGTGCAGACACTCGACTCTTATCTCAAGAAAGAGCCAAGCATGGGTAGAACTCCTCACCCATAGTGAATGCATTCAAGTCCCTCGAGAGCAGAACGGGCTCCTTGTAAATGCATGATTCTCATTACTCTAAGATGATCAAGCAAGAACAGAGCTTCCTGTTGCAAATGCATTGCCATGAGTGCCTCCAACTTCCTTGAGAGCTGAAAGTGCTCAGCGCAAACACTAGATTCTGTCCCTTGAGAGAGAATCATGAACAAAATCTTGAATGCATCACAATGAGCACATCCAGCTCCCTCAAGAGTCGAACGCACTCCAACAGATTCTCATCAAAGCAGCTCCTGAAGACAACAGGAAAAAAGCTGATGACGTGTTACTCAGGCGCCCTTTTATATTCACGCATGCTTCGCACGTGACGTCATAGACTGCCATCTGCCAATGAATTTGGTGTTTTTACACATGCTTCAGACACCGGTCATGCTGAGGGAGCTTCCTATAGTGTCAACACCAAGACCCAGCGTCCACTTCCACTTCGAACTCTGACACCCAGTTAAAGGGTTAGTTCACCCAAAAATGAAAATAATGTCATTTATTACTCACCCTCATGCTGTTCCAAATTTCCTCTCTCAAGATCCATTAATGCACTAAAAACATATTTAAATCAGTTCATGTGAGTACAGTGGTTCAATATAAATATTATAAAGCCACTATGTTTTTAGTACATTAATGGATCTTGAGAGAGGAAATGTCATTGCTGGCTATGCAGGCCTCACTGAGCCATCAGATTTCAACTAAAATATCTTAATTTGTGTTCTGAAGATTAACGAAGGTCTTACGGGTGTTATGACCCGGGCCAGTGTTAAAGATGCTTGGAACAGTTGACGGGATTGTCACTGACCCGATCAGGTCACCATTGTCACAAAACTCTTATCATTTGCACGTGTTTTTAAGTTGCACATGCTCTTGCCAATTTAATAATTCAAGCGATTTTAAACAAAAATTTGGTACCTGCACACTGTTTATTTAATTTGAATTGTATTTATTTCTTATAATTACTATTTTTGTTCTTATTTTATTACTGACTGTATACTAAACTTTAAAAATATTTGAACTTTATATTATACTTGAAGTTATGTATTTATAACTTCAGGCTAGTAGTTTTTGTTGTGGTATAAAAATTGGAATCGAGAATTGTGAAACTTAATGGGTATCTATAATTTTGGTTATTACAATACAAGGTTACATGGGTCAAAACAATGAAAACAATAACTATTATATTTTATTTATTTATTTTTGTGGCAGGACAAGTGCAAAGTTTGGCTGGACTGGGGCTATAGAAAACATCTTTAGTGTTGAGCCCAGATGTTACTACAGTAGTTTATAAATATCAGATTGAAATATTAACAAATTGTTAATTCTAAGGTCAAGAATACATTTCATAGTTCATCATTCTTAGATAAAGGTTTATTCAAAGGAATAGTTCAGCTACAAATGAAAATGATCTCATGATTTACTCACCCTCAAGCCATCCGAGGTGTAGATGTCTTTCAGACAAATACAATCTGAGTTATATTTAAAAATATACTGGTCCTTCCAAGCTTTATAATAGTAGTGAATGGGAGGCACAAATTTGGAGCCCAAAAAAGTGCATTGTAAAAGCACTCCACATGGGTCCAGGGGGTTAATAAAGGCCTTCTGAGAGAAGTGATGGGTTTTTTTAAAGAAAAATATCTATATTTAAAGGTGCCCAAGAATGCTTTTTCACATGATGTAATATAAGTCTAAGGTGTCTCCTGAATGTGTTTTTGAAGTTTCAGCTCAAAATACCCCATAGATTTTTTTTATAATTTTTTTTAACTGCCTATTTTGGGGCATCATTAACTATACACTGATTTTGGCAGCGCGCCGCCCCTTTAATTCGCCTGCTCCCTGCTACACGAGCTCTCGACTATATTACAGTGCATTTACAAAGTTCACAAAGCTAATATAACCCTCAAATGGATCTTTACAAGATGTTCGTCATGCATGCTGCATGAATGCTTCGAATTATGTGAGTAAAGTATTTATTTTGATGTTTACGATTGATTCTGAATGAGTTTGATAGCGCTCCGTGGCTAACGGCTAATGCTACACTGTTGGAGAGATTTATAAAGAATGAAGTTGTGTTTATGAATTATACAGACTGCAAGTGTTTAAAAATGAAAATAGCGACGGCTCTTGTCTCCGTGAATACAGTAAGAAACAATGGTAACTTTAACCACATTTAACAGTACATTAGCAACATGCTAACGAAACATTTAGAAAGACAATTTACAAATATCACTAAAAATATGATATCATGGATCATGTCAGTTATTATTGCTCCATCTGCCATTTTTCACTGTTGTTCTTGCTTGCTTACCTAGTCTGATGATTCAGCTGTGCTCAGATCCAGACGTTAATACTGGCTGCTCTTGTGTAATGCCTTGAACATGAGCTGGCATATGCAAATATTGGGGTCATACATATTAATGATCCCGACTGTTACGTAACAGTCGGAGTTATGTTGAGATTCGCCTGTTCTTCGGAGGTCTTTTAAACAAATGAGATTTATATAAGAAGGAGGAAACAATGGAGTTTGAGACTCACTGTATGTCATTTCCATGTACTGAACTCTTGTTATTTAACTATGCCAAGATCAATTAAATTTTTCATTCTAGGGCACCCTTAAAACTTTACATCCTAAAATTACTAGCTTCCAGCAGATGAATGTACGCATACTGCATGAGTCGACTTGGGCCACAAGAATAACCCGTGACGCAACTCAAACTCAAAAATTCTCGTTTTGGACTAATTTGTGACCGGTGTTTTGTTTTGCTCTATCCTCTGTGCTTCTGCATTCATAATTGCATCATGCGTCGGGTCAGAGGTCACTCTTCCACCACAAATCGAAGCGCACTGCCGTCTTCCAAGACAGTTATTATAGTTAATAAAGTTTTAAATATGGATATTTTTCTTACAAAAATGCATCGCTTCACTTCAGAAGGCCTTCATTAACCCCCCAGAGCCGTGTGGAGTACTTTTACGATACATGAATGCACTTTTTTTGCTTTAAAATCAATCCCCCTGTTCACTCCCATTATAAAGCTTGGAAGAGCCAGAATATTTTTAAATATAATTCCGATAGTGTTTGTCTGAAAGAAGATAGTCATATACACCTAGGATGAGTAATAATGGGATCATTTTCATTTTTGGGTGAACTATCCCTTTAACATCTATTAGCTCTCACTCTGAAACACCAGACTGTGCTCTGTTCATCTTTACAGTTATGATCGCCTCTGGTTCTTCAGCTGATAACTGGAGGACCGTTTTCTCAGATTGCCTCAGATTTTATTGCAGTGCATGTGGGGAAGATCTATGAGCTGCACTTGATGATAAATATCAGATAAACCCTGTGGCTTTCTCCACTCAAATTACATTGCGGTAGTTTTTTGTTTTTTTTTTTAAAGATCAAAAATTACAGCACCTGACTCAGAGCAGAAGTTTCTGATTAGGTACTCACCAATGTGGCCAAGGCCACAACTCTTCAATGGCTTGAAATGTGATTGCTAAATGTCATTAATTAACTTTCCCTCATCATCTGACGTCCAATAACAGTTTGTGTTCTGCTGGTCTCTGTGCAGGGGTCTTCTGCTCTGCGTTTAGTCATCAAATTCACACGTGGAATGACTTCCTGCGGTCTGTGCGCACACAGAGCAGTTTCAGAGCAGCATAATTCACACTGTCAGAGAGGCGGTTTCAGTTTCACTCAGTCAAAAAATGTTTTCCTCGACATTAAAGGAAAAGTTCAGCGAGAAATGAAAAGTCATTTAGTCATTTACAGCACTCACCCAAATAAATATGACTTTCTTTCTTCTAAGAATGTCCAGGCCTCTCCTGTGTATTTGATGAAAGCAAATGGGGACATCTCAAAAAAAAAAAAAAAAAAAAACTCCACAATGTTACTTCACTCAAAATTTTGTTTGATTTAAGAGGCCTTTTCTATAAAGTACAGCAGTGGCCAAACTTGATGTCCAGCCTAGGAAAATTGACATCTTGACCCTTCATTCAAATAATATTAAATATGTGTTCAAGATTTTGCAGTCATATTGCATAGGCCAGGCTGTCATACAACGAAATTATGCGTGAACTCAAAAATGAGAGAACTAACAAAATATTAAAAAACAGAAAAACAAAAAGCAAACATTGACTACAACATATGTTTTTCTTGCATTTTTCTTTTGCATAGTAAAATAAAGTTTACTATGTAGCTGTAGTTTGCCTTTTTTTTTGACGAACAATTTTGTCAGATAAATACCTTGACCAGGTTTAGTGTTTTTTTCTTCCCTCATATTTAAAATATATATATATTTTTTTTTTAAAGAAAAGAAGTTGGTAACACCTTATTTTAAGGGTCCAGAATAATGCATTATTAAGCATTAATTCATGATTAACTTGTTCACAATTAAGCATTAGTTAAGAATAAACACACTAGTAATTAATGATAAACTTTACATTTTAAAGGTCCTGAATTATGCATCAGTTAAGCATAAATAAACTAGTACTTGTTCACAATTATGCATTAGTTTAGCATGGACACAATAGTAATTAATGATTAACTTAACACATAGTAGGGCATATCAGCCATTATTTACAAATTATTAAACATTTGAAAGATACACATTCATGCTATAAATAAACAAAAAACTACCTTTTAGTCATTATCTACAACTTAATAAACCATATATTATTTTTGTGTAGGGATGTAATTATATTTCTGTGGCATTCTATTAAATTAACTGAGCAATAAGCTAGTAATTATGTTTAATTACTGCTGGTTTTCAGTTATAATATAATAATATAATAAAATAAAGACAATTTGACCTCCAAAGTGAAAGTTAAATCCTCATTAATTATGGCACTTATTGAGTGATATTCAAGTTTATTGATTATAAGGATAACTTTCACTTTGGGGGTCAAATTGTCTTTATACTATTTTAGCAATTTATAACTGAAAACCAACAGTAATTAAACAATCACTAGCTTATTGTTCAGTAAACTTAATAGAATGGCAATTACATCACTACACAAAAATAATATATGGCTTAATAATTTGTAAATAATGGCTGATATGCCCTACTATGTGTTAAGTTAATCATTAATTACTATTGTGTCCATGCTAAACTAATGCATAATTGTGAACGAGTAAATCATTAATTACTAGTTTATTTATGCTTAACTAATGCATAATTCAGGGCCTTTAAAATGTAAAGTAAATCATGAATTACTAGTGTTTATTCTTAACTAATGCTTAATTGTGAAGTTAATCATGAATTAATGCTTAATAATGCATTATTCTGGACCCTTAAAATAAGGTGTTACCAAAAGTTGATTGAGTTCAGTTCAATAACGGTGTGACAGAGGATAGTTTTTAGCAAGCATCACAGTACTGCAGAAACCTTGCTGTATTTGTTTGGTTTTGTTACTGATCCAGTAACCCTGAGATGGTTTAACCTGTCTAGCTTCCGGCGTGTGTAAAAGACTCTTAATAACTAACACCCAAATACTGCAACCTGTCGCAGGACATCAGAAGGGCCGTTCGGCGGGCGAACAACTGTAAGAACAACAAGAGGTACATACATGTAGACAAGCCACCTACCTGCATGCTAGAGGAGAACAGGAAGTACCGGCTGATCAGCGAGCCTGTGGGTCACATCACACCAGAGGTAAGGGTCGCAGCCGGAGACCGCAGCGCACTCAGCAGCGCAGGCTTTGATAGATCACATGTGCGTGTGTCTGCAGGACATGCTCTTCACGCCTGTCATCGTGGAGGTGAAGGGGTACTTCGAGGTCTTCTTTGAGGAGAGTCCTCCTTTCAAACTGTCCTTGACAGATGCCGACTCGGGACATACCGTATGGACTGCGACCATCAGAGAGGGTACGGCTTCAACACACAGACACGAGATGGCGACACTGGTGCCAAAATATAACTTTATTCAAGATGTTACTCCTGAACTTACAAGAAATCCACCTCAAGCCTAGTAGCAGACCCAAAGAGGAGCACAGGTGCAAACATCCCCAGTACTCAACAATTTTAATGTCAAGGCCAAGTGTTAAACTTTACATTATTCCAGTACACAAAGTCTGGTAGTATCACTCAGTGCCTTATAAATGACTGATAACAGCCTCAACGTATGCTGTTATGGCCAATATAATCATAAACACACTGCTCAAGACTTGCTTCTGTGTGAACCATGTAGTCAAAAGTATTATTTTCATGTGTCTCCCTTAAATATGAAGTCAGAAAGATGCTTTTGTGTCAAAAGCGGGAAACGTCACAGCATAACAGGGCTGAACAGAGTGCAGGTACAAAGACAAATTCTGTGTTTGCTCGGAAAAAAAGATGTATTGTGCTATAAACCTATAAGTCAAAAGATGTGACTGTGTGTGTGTAATTTGGAAGGAACAATACATCTTGTATTAATTCTTTTTCAGGGGACTGTGTACATCATCTAGAGGAAACCCCCAGAAAACCAATGAAAGGTATGCAATGCAGTGAGTGCTGCAGGGGTGACGTATGTTGTTAGCACATCGTCCTGAAGTCAATGGGTTTTTGGTTAACTGGCTGAAATAAGGTCTGGTGAACACATTAAAGGGGTCATATCATGAAGTCTTTCCATGTTTAAGTGTTATAATCGGGTCCCTGGTGCATCTACCAACACAGAAAATGTGAAAAAGGACAACCCAGTAACTTTGTTTTGTTCTCTGCAAGCATGTGACAAAACAAACCGCTCAGATTTTGCTCCTCTTGTGACGTAGGAAGAGGATCTTATTACAATATTACCGCCCCTTAATCTGCATGTTTCCACCCCCTGAGCCGTCATTTTGTTTTCACAAGTGACAACAATGCACCAGTTCTAACACCGGGGCAAAAGTTGGAGCAAAGCATGCTAACTGTTCTGTCGTTGGCTGCACACTGAACACTATTTAGTGTTTTCAGTGGAAATCCCCCAGGGCTGCTTTAGAGAAGAGCAAGAGTTGTTGTAGTAGAGGGCAGTGTTAATTTTGACAGCAAATTTTCATTTAGTTTTAGTCATAGTCTTTTGACTAAAATTCCATTCAGTTTTAGTCATATTTTAGTCATCGGAAATTGTTTTAGTTTAGGTTTAGTCAACAAAATATCATAAGATTTCAGTCAACTAAAATTTCAGTTTGTTAAATTGTAATGCATTAAGCATTTCTCTAACAATTCACAGATCCTATGCACTGATATAGGGAGGCGTACATATTGCCGAAACTGTTTATGTTCACCCAACTGTACTTTGCTCGCCAAAGCGGACGTTTTTTGACCGTTCAAGTGCAAAAAGACACGAAAGAGCAAAATTCAGCATATTTCAGGGATTGACACACTTATCATTGAGGTACTATTATAGTTTTCGTTTAAAATATTTATTAGATTTGATTTTTAGTTTTTCTGTTTTCATTGTAATTTTAGTTAAAAGTTTTAGTAATTTTTTGTGTTTATGTCTTTTAGTATTTGCTTTTAAATGTCTATAAGTTTTTATCTCTGTTTGTTATTTTAATACCTCAGGATTTACTTTACATTTTTTATATATATTTATTTTTTATTTCAGTTAACGTTTACTTTAAGTAATGAAGATTTCTTTGGTTTTAGGTTTAGTTAACTATAATAACCCTTATACTTGTAAAATATATTGATTAATGTGTCAAATAATGTTCTTAGTCTTTCCTTCCTGTGACAGAAGACACAGTAGTTTACTATGAATTGAATAGAAATTAAATTAAATACAGTTTATTGTTTAAACAAAATAACAATGACCAGGAAAAAAATCATTATAAACCATCCTGAAATACACAGTGACTCTTATTCTGAAATGTCTGCAGTGTGTACTGTAGCTGCTCATGAGGGTGATAGAACATACTGCCATATAAACATTGTGTAGTAAACACTGCCATAATTCCTCAACATTAGCTTATAAGCAATCGCTTGGCATAAATGTGCACTATTCATTAATTGCAGAGCAGTCTGAAGTGCTGCTGCATGAGCCTGTAGAGGGCGCAACAGCGCGCGTTTTCCCGCGGTTAGATCAGCACGTTACACGTCAAATGTGCGCATCTTCCACACAGGACAGTCCTGACTGGATATCTTCCTAAATCGTCCCTTTCTTTCATTTTTGTCTTGTTTTTATTCGTTGACGACAATTAGAGTAGATTTTAGTCATAGTTTTAGTCATCCAAAACGCATTTTTATTTAGTCATCTTCTCGTTTTCATCCATGAAAAAAGGTCGTTGAATAATTTTAACACTGGAAGAGTGTTGTTGACATGCCGTCATTTTACACCGGACTGCTTCACAAACGAGGGTCAATTCAACACAAAAGATGAACATGACGGCACATGCTAGTGGATGAGTTGAATCAACTCCACAGCAACTACATCAATTTATCCACTAACCATTCAGAAACGTCTAAAAGTTGTAACTTCTTCCTGAGTCTCTCCATCAGTGTCGACTCCGGTTTGAACAATGTAAGGCTGAACACTTTCCTCATTTTGTCTGCGTGAGATTCTCCAGCTTTGTTGTTGTTGAGCTGTTAAAGCTCCGCCCTCTTCTGGAAAGGGGGCGGGGGCAGCAGCTCATTTGCATTTAAAGGGACACACACAAAAACGGCAAATTTGACAAGCTCTAATACATGATCTGTGGGGGATTTTGAGCTGAAACTTCACAGACATATTCTGGAGACACCAGAGACTGACATTACATCTTGTGTAAATTGGCATAATTAGTCCACTTTAAATTTGATCAGGCTGAACAGGAGAACTTCTCACTAGTCTGCTTTGTTGTGTTTATATTTGCACTCTTTCAAACTCTTCTAATGCAAACTTTTAGGGAAAATGTTTTTAATTAAAGACACTCAGGCCCTGTTTTCACCTGGTATTAAGATGCATTTTGCTTGATCAGATCACAAATGGGTGACACTAAATAAACATTTTGAGCTTGTCCACCTTTGACGACTTCAGAAGGTAGTCGAAAACTCATTCGACCAGATTGCTTCGGTTTTGGTAGTGTAAACGCTCATTCGGTCGAATGTGTTTGAACAGCCACTAAAGACTGCCTACTCTCCACCTACTGACCTAATGCGTAAACATTATGAAAAGAGCATTGGCAAGATGGGATTTAAACTTTGTTGGCAGAAGACCCAAGTTTGGTTTGAAGATGAAAAATGTACCAATCACAATGTTCTCTCACCATTCCTGATTTCTAACACACTCACTGATGCTTTCAGTCACGTTCATATGTAAATTGCATGAGCTAATTTCTTCCATTAGATCGAAAGATCTGAAAAACCCATACATTTACCCACCCCCTCGAAGAAATCAGGACAGAAGTGTTTGAAAGTGGACAAAAGAGACAACAAGAATGTGTCTCCCTCGTCCACTCGTGATCCGATCAACCAAAACACATCTTAATACCAGCTGTAAACAGGGCCAGAGAGTTGCTGAAGTTGCAAAATCAATATTTTGTGGTCTCGCCCTCTACAGGCAGAAAGAGACACAGCAGCACATCAGAGGAAGAGCTGTGTAAAAAGCCCAGTAAGAAATCTCGTGGCGTTGATGAGTCTGGTAGGTTCATGACGAACGTGACACCTCCTCCCTACTGTATTTGTCCTGCATATATCTTGACTGAAGTGCTGCCGTGACCTCAGATTGTCCCGCGACGGCCGCGGCTCCAGACCTGACGGACCAGCAGCTGATGCAGGTGGCCAAACGCATGGGGAAGGAGTGGAAGATCGTAGCCATCTGCTATCTGGGCCTCTGCAAACAGGATCTGGAGGAGATGGAGGCTGCAGAGGAGGACGTGACCATGCTGAAGTTCAACATGCTGGAGCGCTGGAGACGACGGCAGCCGAAGGGGAAAGCGGGAATTCAGGAGCTCCACAAGTGTCTCAAAGACAACGATGACGTGCCTAATGAGGTCATCGCTGTGCTGGACGGTGGGTCACGTGATCTTGTGCGTTTCAGTGTGAAAATGCTAGTCAGCTCAGCGGCAGGGATGCAATATTAAGGGTTTTGAGGTGTTTCTGATACTCTTTTTAGTGGTCGTCAGATTTATATCAGTCAATATTTGGCATTTTTTTGAATTATTGCCATTGGCCACTAAGATGTCCAATAAGAGCAGAAGTGGGATTTTTATTTTTATTTGTCTGTAAATAAAATAGTGTGATATCATATGATGCTCTCTATACCATATCATCCATATGGATCAACCGCTACTGAACATGCTGGTGATGAGACTCATGGAGTGAGATGCTGAAAAACAATCAGATGTGACATCGAAAGCATCTGTCCAATATAAACCAGCAGATCAAAAATAGCACAGGAATGCAGAAGAGCGTTCTGCGTGTGCGGGAATCAAGGCCACTTCTTCAAATGTGGCGTTTAGTCATGTGCCGCCTGTGATTTTAGCAATCTTTATTCCTGTTTACGCAAGACACTTGTAGCACTTGTTTTTTTTTTTTTGGGCACTGGACAAATTTGAGATTTTAGGCTTCTATAACATTTCTTCTTTCAGATTTGTGGAAAGAAAACATGCAAAACATATTAAAGTGTTCATTTAGGGTTTTTTTCCCCCCAGTTATAATACTTATCTTTAAAAGCGCTGAGCTTTTTTCACAGAAATGCTGTTTTTCGGTCTGTTGACAGTATTCTCTGATGTATGGAGTTATAAAAAGAGAAATGAAAAATCCCCTCTGTAAAAACCTTCAACTCTAATATGTCAGCAAATTCAAGAAATGTGAACCTGGCTTTACCCAGTGTTCTGGAAATGTATAAAAAAAAAAAAAATAAATAAAATTGTGCTAATGTACTGTGATTAATCCACTGCGGAAGGATTATGGTATATGTTAAATGTTTACCATAAACACATTCCTGCATGGAAACAACTTTAATGTCTTTGTAAAGTGGCTTGAGGAGTGCAGTTTTCCTCGGACGTGAAACTTCAACATTTCCGTAATCGTGCCAGTTACAGTTCCTACAGTGATCATTTTTAGATGATTTGAGAAGTTTGAGAAGCTTCAGAAGAACTGTTTTTCATTCTCTGTCTCATCGTTTTTCCCAGAGATGCTTCGAAATAATTCAGCTACGTGACCTTCAGCTGAGAGACGGGCCCACATCTGTCCGGACTCTGACCAACTCTCCGGGGTGTGACAGACTGTCAGAAATATCATCTTCAGCAGTCACACGGAGATCTGCAGTGAAACTGAAATCTGGTGCTAAAGTCAGCTCTGTGTGACGTCCTGACTGCATCTGAACATTGTTTGTACGCAGCTCTTTATTTCTGACAGGTTTTTTTAGATGTACATATTTTAATGTCTTCCAAAGGACTGTAAGCAGAACATTAGTTTTTGTCTCCTGGTCTTGATGTGTTGGTCTCAGGTGCAGACGTTATGGACTAATGTGCAGGAGTGTAACACCAGCATATGTCATGATATTCATGCAGAACACACACTTGAACGCATATGGTGTGGTCATACGACACCGGCTAAGACGCCTTACGTTTCTCTGTTTGTCGAATCCGCACCTTATGATGTACTTTCTCAGGGGAATTGCTTTATTTTGGTGGAATTACCTTGGGTGACTTTTCTTTAGATGAATAAATCATGAAACTGTGTGAAACGACTAACAGTGTTTTGGTCTAGTTTTTACACTCCATCCTTCAATAACGCCAGTCATTTTTGCAGTTCAGTAAACGCTCTTTATTACATGAAGTCTTCAATCAAAACATTCATTTCTGATGTGATCTTCCTTTACTTGGTCTTAGGTATCATCCACACAAAATACATTTTTTTGTCACACAAATAATTTAATAAATAGTCAATAAATAAAGTACCACATGCATGTAAATAAATAATTTCTCAAAACAAATAAATAATATTAAATAACAAACATTCAGCTCGATTAAATCATTTAGCTTATATATGAGTGTCACGCACTGGTTTCTGCTCGAGTCAGAGCCGCTTTGAAGCGGTGGTGCGGTTTGATTGATCATGTGAAGATTAACCTACTGAAGAAATCTGAGTAAGATGTAGTGAAATGACATCACTTCCTGTGGTCTCCGGAGGCGATGTAGGCGAGCGCTCTGTTCATGGTGATGGCCCGCACGTGGAAGCCCTTCAGCGTCTTGCACAGGGACAGACGGTCATCGAAGGACGAGCGGCTCCAGACGTCCCACTGCACACAGAGGAAAGAGCAGACGACAGGCCGTGACTGACTGAACGAGCGCGTCTGTGGAGCGTGAGCGTTCGAGACCACTACAGACACTCACCTCAGGAAACTCTGCTTCAGCCGTGCCGCCGCCGTTTGCTTTCAAGCACTTCAAATGAAGCACAATGTTGTGTTATTAGAGTCTTCATCACACACACATGACTGTTTTACTGTTCAACAGAGAAAATATGGAAGCTTGTTTCTGCCACTCAAAACATAAAAATGGTAATTGAGACTTTATAACTCACAATTCTGACTTTATAACTCAATTCTTACTTTATAATTCATAAATCTGACTTCATAATTCACAATTCAGACTTTATATCTCGCAATTCTGACTTTATAACTCACAATTCTGACTTTATAACTCAATTCTTACTTTATAATTCATAAATCTGACTTCATAATTCACAATTCAGACTTTATATCTCGCAATTCTGACTTTATATCTCACAATTCTGACTTTATAACTAAATTATTACTTTATATCTCACAATTCTGACTTTATATCTCAATTCTTACTTTATAATTCATAAATCTGACTTCATAATTCACAATTCAGACTTTATATCTCGCAATTCTGACTTTATAACTCACAATTCTGACTTTATAACTAAATTATTACTTTATATCTCACAATTCTGACTTTATAACTCAATTATTACTTTATATCTCGCAATTCTGACTTTATAACTCACAATTCTGACTTTATATCTCACAATTCTGACTTTATAACTCACAATTCTGACTTTATAACTCACAATTCTGACTTTATATAACACAATTCTGACTTTATAACTCAATTATTACTTTATATCTCACAATTCTGACTTTATATCTCACAATTCTGACTTTATATCTCACAATTCTGACTTTATAACTCACAATTCTGACTTTATATAACACAATTCTGACTTTATAACTAAATTATTACTTTATATCTCACAATTCTGACTTTATAACTCAATTATTACTTTATATCTCGCAATTCTGACTTTATAACTCACAATTCTGACTTTATATCTCACAATTCTGACTTTATATATCACAATTCTGACTTTATATCTCGCAATTCTGACTTTATAACTCACAATTCTGACTTTATATAACACAATTCTGACTTTATAACTCAATTATTACTTTATATCTCACAATTCTGACTTTATATCTCGCAATTCTGACTTTATAACTCACAATTCTGACTTTATATAACACAATTCTGACTTTATATATCACAATTCTGACTTTATATCTCGCAATTCTGACTTTATAACTCACAATTCTGACTTTATATAACACAATTCTGACTTTATAACTCAATTATTACTTTATATCTCACAATTCTGACTTTATATCTCGCAATTCTGACTTTATAACTCACAATTCTGACTTTATATCTCACAATTCTGACTTTATATATCACAATTCTGACTTTATATCTCGCAATTCTGACTTTATAACTCACAATTCTGACTTTATATAACACAATTCTGACTTTATAACTCAATTATTACTTTATATATCACAATTCTGACTTTATATCTCGCAATTCTGACTTTATAACTCACAATTCTGACTTTATATAACACAATTCTGACTTTATAACTCAATTATTACTTTATATCTCACAATTCTGACTTTATAACTAAATTATTACTTTATATCTCACAATTCTGACTTTATAACTCAATTATTACTTTATATCTCGCAATTCTGACTTTATAACTCACAATTCTGACTTTATATCTCGCAATTCTGACTTTATAACTCACAATTCTGACTTTATATAACACAATTCTGACTTTATAACTCAATTATTACTTTATATCTCACAATTCTGACTTTATATCTCACAATTCTGACTTTATATCTCACAATTCTGACTTTATATAACACAATTCTGACTTTATAACTCAATTATTACTTTATATCTCACAATTCTGACTTTATATCTCAATTCTTACTTTATAATTCATAAATCTGACTTCATAATTCACAATTCAGACTTTATATCTCGCAATTCTGACTTTATAACTCAATTCTGACTTTATATCTCTCAATTCTGACTTTATAACTCACAATTCTGACTTTATATCTCACAATTCTGACTTTATATCACACAATTCTGACTTTATAACTCAATTATTACTTTATATCTCACAATTCTGACTTTATAACTAAATTATTACTTTATATCTCACAATTCTGACTTTATAACTCAATTATTACTTTATATCTCACAATTCTGACTTTATAACTAAATTATTACTTTATATCTCACAATTCTGACTTTATAACTCAATTATTACTTTATATCTCACAATTCTGACTTTATATCTCAATTCTTACTTTATAACTCACAATTCTGACTTTATATCTCAATTATTACTTTATATCTCACAATTCTGACTTTATATCTCAATTCTTACTTTATAATTCATAAATCTGACTTCATAATTCACAATTCAGACTTTATATCTCGCAATTCTGACTTTATAACTCAATTATTACTTTATATCTCACAATTCTGACTTTATAACTCAATTCTGACTTCATAATTCACAATTCAGACTTTATATCTCGCAATTCTGACTTTATAACTAAATTATTACTTTATATCTCACAATTCCGACTTTATAACTCAATTATTACTTTATATCTCACAATTCTGACTTTATAACTCAATTCTGACTTTATATCTCACAATTCAGACTTTATATCTCGCAATTCTGACTTTATAACTAAATTATTACTTTATAACTCGCAATTCTGACTTTATAACTCAATTATTACTTTATATCTCACAATTCTGACTTTATAACTCAATTCTGACTTCATAATTCACAATTCAGACTTTATATCTCGCAATTCTGACTTTATAACTAAATTATTACTTTATATCTCACAATTCTGACTTTATATCACAATTCTGACTTTATAACTCAATTATTACTTTATATCTCGCAATTCTGACTTTATAACTAAATTATTACTTTATATCTCACAATTCTGACTTTATATCACAATTCTGACTTTATAACTCAATTATTACTTTATATCTCACAATTCTGACTTTATAACTCACAATTCTGACTTTATAACTCAATTATTACTTTATATCTCACAATTCTTACTTTATAACTCACAATTCTGACTTTATAACTCAATTATTACTTTATATCTCACAATTCTTACTTTATAACTCACAATTCTGACTTTATAACTCAATTATTACTTTATATCTCACAATTCTGACTTTATAACTCAATTCTGACTTTATAACTCAATTCTGACTTTATAACTCACAATTCTGACTTTATAACTCAATTCTGACTTTATAACTCAATTCTGACTTTATAACTCAATTATTACTTTATAACTCAATTCTGACTTTATAACTCACAATTCTGACTTTATAACTCAATTATTACTTTATAACTCAATTCTGACTTTATATCTCACAATTCTGACTTTATAACTCAATTCTGACTTTATATCTCACAATTCTGACTTTATAACTCAATTCTGACTTTATAACTCACAATTCTGACTTTATAACTCAATTCTGACTTTATAACTCAATTCTGACTTTATATCTCACAATTCTGACTTTATAACTCAATTATTACTTTATATCTCTCAATTCTGACTTTATAACTCAATTATTACTTTATATCTCACAATTCTGACTTTATAACTCACAATTCTGACTTTATAACTCAATTCTGACTTTATATCTCACAATTCTGACTTTATAACTCAATTATTACTTTATATCTCACAATTCTGACTTTATAACTCACAATTCTGACTTTATAACTCACAATTCTGACTTTATATCTCACAATTCTGACTTTATAACTCAATTCTGACTTTATAACTCACAATTCTGACTTTATAACTCAATTATTACTTTATAACTCACAATTCTGACTTTATATCTCACAATTCTGACTTTATAACTCAATTCTGACTTTATATCTCACAATTCTGACTTTATAACTCAATTCTGACTTTATATCTCACAATTCTGACTTTATATCTCACAATTCTGACTTTATAACTCAATTCTGACTTTATATCACACAATTCTGACTTTATATCTCACAATTCTGACTTTATAACTCAATTCTGACTTTATAACTCAATTCTGACTTTATAACTCTCAATTCTGACTTTATAACTCACAATTCTGACTTTATAACTCACAATTCTGACTTTATAACTCAATTATTACTTTATAACTCAATTCTGACTTTATAACTCAATTCTGACTTTATAACTCACAATTCTGACTTTATAACTCAATTATTACTTTATAACTCACAATTCTGACTTTATATCTCACAATTCTGACTTTATAACTCAATTCTGACTTTATATCTCACAATTCTGACTTTATAACTCAATTCTGACTTTATATCTCACAATTCTGACTTTATAACTCAATTCTGACTTTATATCTCACAATTCTGACTTTATATCTCACAATTCTGACTTTATAACTCAATTCTGACTTTATAACTCAATTCTGACTTTATATCTCACAATTCTGACTTTATAACTCAATTCTGACTTTATATCTCACAATTCTGACTTTATATCTCACAATTCTGACTTTATAACTCAATTCTGACTTTATATCACACAATTCTGACTTTATATCTCACAATTCTGACTTTATAACTCAATTCTGACTTTATAACTCACAATTCTGACTTTATAACTCTCAATTCTGACTTTATAACTCACAATTCTGACTTTATATCTCACAATTCTGACTTTATAACTCAATTCTGACTTTATAACTCAATTCTGACTTTATATCTCACAATTCTGACTTTATAACTCAATTATTACTTTATATCTCTCAATTCTGACTTTATAACTCAATTCTGACTTTATATCACACAATTCAGACTTTATATCTCACAATTCTGACTTTATAACTCAATTCTGACTTTAATTCTTGCAATTCTGACTTTATAACTAAATTATTACTTTATAACTCAATTCTGACTTCATAATTCACAATTCTGACTTTATAACTCGCAATTGAGTTTATATTTTGCAGTTGTGAGAAAATGTCATAATTGTGAGATAAAAAGTTACCTTTTTTATTTTTAATTTCATGGTGGAAACAAGCTTCCATATTAAACACTAAATTGAGAACTCGGGTACATTTGGAATGGAATACTAGCTTACTAACCAAATGTACACTTTTCCACACAAGAGGAACAGTCGGCATTTTCTCAAGAAATGTTTCCAATACTGAGATGATATGGGATTGATCCCATCACAATCACTTAAACTTACTTTGTCATTTATAAATCAAATTCAGTTCTGTTTAAAAACTTCCATCTCAAAATCTGACTGAATATTAATAGAGTATTCTGCGTAGTGTGCTCTGCTTTACTGCAAACACAGGCTGCTGTAATAGTGTGTTAGTATGCCATTCAGACTGATGTGAAGGTGGAGGTTCTCACATGCTTGAGGTCTTTTGTGGCCGTCATGACCGGGCTCAGATCGCTCACACTGGGCTCGTAGGAGTTCAGCAGCAGATCATAATAGTGCAGATCTCCTCTGATGTTCCTCAAACACTCAGTCTGTGAAGAAAACACCAATGCATTAGAGAGCGGACTCAAACCCGAATCATCAGCTGGACATGAAACATCACAGCAGACTCACCACGCTGAAAGAGGAGTCTCTGCGGTCGGAGCAGGACGTGTTCTGAAATCAGAGGCAGACAGAAATGAGTTACACTTGTAACAGCACAAACATGTATAATCACAGGGCCAAGGCAGATGTGTTTGTCATAACAGACCAAATTCAAACACCATGATCAGAGTCACTGTCTTCTAGCATTAATAACAGCAGAGTTTGATCTATCAGAAAAGATTTTAATAACTTGGGGACGGGCTGAAAATGATGAAAAATCTAGCTGATTTTGATGACGTTTCAAAGATTTGACCCAGGAAAGCTGGAGCTGCGTGTGTAAATACTCACATCAGTGGCGATGGGCTGACAGACGGACGCCGTTTGAGTGTGAGGAATCATCCGAGCCTCCAGATCCGTGCAGTTAAAACCAGCAAACAAATCCTGATGCTTCATCTTCCCCTCCTGCGTTCACACGACAAACAGAAGATGATCTGAGGCACATTCACATCAGAATCGCTAGAACACTTCAAACCTCAAACTTATTCAAAACTGCTTCAAACATGTTCAAATCATCTCTCTCTCTCTCTCTCTCTATACACAAATATTGATTGGTAAGTAAATATTGTTTATCAGTGTATGTTTCTGTAAAATCCCTTGAACAAGTCAACAAAATCCAGTTTCTTGGTGACATCATCATCCAGCAGATGATCATTTTGGTGGGAAAACGGCAGCACAAACATCAGCCTTATCAACAGAAATCTGGGATGTTTGAAATCAGCCTGATAATATGAACATTTCAGATGGAGTATTTAATGGACATCCGCTACACTCTCATCCCGCAGCGATTCCACTGAAGGACCTTTCTGGGTTCCATGAAGAACTTTTCAGTGATCAGTTCTTAAAGAGAACTCTTTGTAGCTAGTGTCAGGAACATTGTAATGGTCTAAAGAACCATGGAAAGATTCCGTGGGTGTTCCGGAAGCATCTATGCCAATAATAATGGCGAGTGAGAAACAACCGTACCTTCTCCATGATGTGCGAGAGGCTGCTGAGCAGAGATCTGGCGGCGGAGGTGCACGGACACTGCTGTGTGTTCAGAGGCACCGGAGAGCCCATCGCAAGAGCCACAACTACACAAAACACAGCGCCTACACACACACACACCATCAGACAGACAGCAGTCAATCAATCAAACAGTCCTTAACACATTATAACAGCTCTCAGTAATGCCACTATCAGTTCACTTGCAATCAGATAAAAGCGTATGAGCGTAAACATATGAATCACTATAAGAGCGGTCAGAGCTACTCACAGATCTTCATGGTGTGTGTCGTCAGGTCGGAGTATGTGTTCTAGTAAGAGCGTGATGGGCTTTATATTCTCTTAACTGATGGGGGAATCCCTCAATATGCCCTCAATAAAACATGCACAGAGTTTTTCTTTTGGTTTGTTACTAGAATAAACAAACATGCTGTCATCACAGTGACATCAGAGCACAACTGTTTGACATGACATGCTGTTTTCACCTCATTCAAGAGACTAACCACAGTTCCCCACACCTTCAATACTTCTCATCAAGAACAGGCAAACTTTTTGAGATTACAGAACTGAGCGTGCGTGGAGAGGAAAATGTCACTGAATGTGGTTTAATGACCTTATGTGTGCTTTGAGAGGTTTTAAGGCACATATTGTGATTTGTTTTTCCAGCCCTCCTTCACCATGTGGTCAATCAGAATTTCTTTCTGTCGCAATAATGTGTAAAAACTCTCAAATAGAATATGATACATAAAAATCATCTTCATCTGTGGGAGTTGACAAATTTCCAACGTAAAAAAAAATGATTCATTTGCAAAATAGCAAATAATTCAGACGGTAGAAAGAATGAAATGACTTCATGCCATTGCTGGAAATTATTTTTAGTGAAACATGTTTGTGGATGGAAAAATGTACAGCAAATAACATGTGAATGCTTAAAAACGTGATGTGAAAGTCAGCTGCACCTGTGCTTCGTTTAATCTTGTTAATCACATGAGCAGGTTTATTCTGAAGCGTTAAAGACGATGCGGCACACCACGGTCTATGAAACCAAGTTTTATTTTTCTTATTTTATACATATCTGTACATAAGCATCTCCCTCAAATAAAGAATCTGAATACAATAGAATGAAAATGATATTAACACACTTATTATTCAAATGACTCGTGTCAGAATCAACATTCACGAAATGTTGAATACCAATCGGAGTGAACGTTACCAAAAGCTACAAGTCGACTACAAGGCAGGCATGTTTCCTCTTTAGCACCTTCAAATCAATCACAAATCACCATGGAGAGGCGTCTGTTTTTTAAAATACTGTCCGACTGAAACATTTCCACGGTTAAATCACGGCTTGTTCAAAGAGTCTTCTTTCTTTTTCTTTTTCTTTTTTTAAACTTGAATTAAATTTCTCACAAGGTGCTTTTACACCATTTCATGTTTTGACGGTTATAATTTAGTGGCAAACGTAAAAGATTGGAACGGATCTATGAGAAAGCGAAGGCCGATCGCTGCACGGGAAGCCGGTGGCAGTATCCAGGACGTCCGCGAGTTCGTCCCGCTCCCATCTCGTCAGACACGGACCCCAAGCATCCTGGACTCTCACTCGGAGTTTTAGTACGTGAGGACGTGAGCGATCATCAGCAGTTATGAACCACAGAAGCAAAGGAAAGGTGTCTGGTCTGTACTGATGACTGGTGTGGAGGTGTGCGGCCTTCATTTGGACGGCGTCTTCTCCGCCAGGTGTTTCTGCTGACTCTGAGCGTGCCTGTGGAAACACACACACGTTGAGTTTTCATGTTTTATAGGGACATTCCATAGACATAATGGTTTCTATACTGTACAAACCGTATATTCTCTCCCCTAACCCCAAACCTCCCCATCACAGAAAACTTTCTGCATTTTCACATTTCAAAAAACACCGCTTAGTATGAATTATTAGCTGTTTTCCTCATGGGGACTCATTCCTCATTCTTTGTGGGGACATTTTATTTGATTTCAGTTAACAGTTTTAGTTTTAGTGGGCTCATGTTCAGGGATGTAATGTGTATTTGGGTCAAATTATATTGCATTTGATACAATTTACTTATTATGTACATTAATGTTAGTGCATTGTACAATTAAAGTACTTGAATTAAATTGCCAATTTGTATTTACACAAATGTTCCATATTTAACAAGTTATGAAGCAAAATATCTAGCTTCTGCCAGACCGCCTTCCGTATTCAACTTACGGAAAAAGTGTAACGCCTCTCGCGGTTCAAAACGCTTACGCTACGTCCTACGCCTTCCGTGTTCAAAAAGGCATAACTGATGCTTTTGAGGATGGATATTTTTCGTACACAAATGCATTGCTTCACTACAGAAGGCGTTTAATACGGAGCCCCGGAGCCGTGTGGAGTACATCTATGATGGATGGATGTGGATGGAGACACTTTCTGCAGCTCATACTCATTGATCCCGTTCACTGCCATTATAAATCTCGGATGCGTCAGGATATTTATTAATATACCTCAGATTGTGTTCATCAGAAAGAAGAATAAACTTAGAATGGCTTGAGGGTGAGTAAAGCTTGGGGTAATTTTCATTTGAAAGTGAACTAATCCTTTAAAGACTTTTAATGTTGTGTTCATTGGATGGTTTTAAGCATGCGCTGGTCACCTGGTCAAGTCCTCGATGTCCACTAACATGGCGTCCTGCTCCATGTGAAGCTCGTCCCGCATCAGCAGCAGCTGCACCAGCTCCTCGTTCAGACCTGCACAATCAATCACCCATCAGCTACACTGAGCTCCACACGCATGTATGAAGTGCTAAATGAAACGCAAAGAGATTCTCTCTATGATTCTATACGAGAGGAAGATGTGCAGTACCCTCGATCTGTGAGTGCAGGTCATTGACGATGACCTGCAGCTGTCCAAGCGTCATGTCTCTGAGGTCAGTGGGCTTCAAACTCCTCTTCATCAGACATTCACTGATGTGTGGCATGTGAGGAAGCTGGAAACACACACACACACACAATGAATACAAGGACACAACAAAAACATGTTCTAAGAACGTTTTGCCAACATTCCCATTAAGTCATGAAAGCGTTATTTCTGAATGTTCAAAGCGTCTAGTTTTTTAATTGTTTTAAAATGGTTTTTCTTGGTTATGGGAACATTAAGGGAACATTCCATTTGATCATTCTTCAAACATTATGGGAATGTTATGAAACAAGTAGTAACATTTAAGAAAAACAAAAAGTTCCATGAATGATGTATAAATAATGTTGTGCTAACGTTATTAAACACCAGATCAATTTGAATTTTGATGATTGACTGGTTACTGGAAGAACGTTTGTTCATAGCTTTGAGAGAACCTTCTGAGAACATTCCCTGTCAGCTTGGGACATGAATCACATAAGAGATAATGTGGATTCGGCCGGACCAATGTGCACGGGTCAGGGTGATCAGGAGCCGCGTATAGCTGATGTGTGATTATGGAGAGATATGACAGAGTCCTTCACTGCAGCATCATGATGACATCAATCAAGACTTCCAGAGAATTCCAGCAGTTTGTCCCTGATTACTGTGTCATTACAGTGAGTGTTGGGGGCTGTGCAGTGTGTGAGTGGACATGAAGGACACTGAATAAAATACGTATTAACACCAGATCTCTTCACAGAAACTAAAGCAGGTTTTTCACATTACAAATACTAGTATCACACATGGTAATTCTTCAGCAGCTTCAGGTAAATCACCCATCTGAAGTTCCCATGAGGACTCGATTCATTCTGATACAGTTTTACTTTCAAATTATTTCACTTGCCTGTGCTTTTTCCTGCTAAAATGTTTTTCCCCAATGAAGACAGATTGGAGCTGCATGAGATATTAAGGAACTGGGTTGTTGAGAGATGTATTAACTAGCAGAAGAATGTAATGTCATCTAGAATCAGAGTAACGTGTTTATGTACGGTCTGAACCGATGTCTGATTAATAAAGTCAACTCAATTTTTTTCTTCACATGTAGTTTTAAGTTAAAGTTTTAGAATACCGTGATGTTATTTCTTTTAATTAATATTCAGTAATATTATTGATTTGATTGCATCAGATGGGAACAAAAATCGAACTCGACTGAATAATGACACTACTGTGTTCTGTAGAGCTGCTTTTAGCTGAAAATGAATGTTTGATGTCTTTGTTATTTCCTGTTTATTACAGTGAATATGCTTTGAAATGATCTGTACTGTATAAAGTGCTATAGAAATAAATGTAACTTGACCTGCACTCTAAAAAATGCAGGGTTAAAAACAACCCAAGTTGGGTTAAATATGGACAAACTCGTGGTTGGGTTAAATGTTTGCTCAACGTGCTGGGTAGTTTTATTTAACTCAACTATTGTTTAAAAATGACTATATGGCTGGCTTAAAATGAACCCAACATTAAAAATCAGACACAAAATTACTAGAGGCAATAATAATAATCAAAAGGTGAACATTTATTAATAAGCAACTTAATAAATGTTTATTGTTTAATTATTATTAATTCAACTTATTTATAAACGTTAATTTAACACCATTGAAGAGACGGCGCCAACTTCAGGTGGCACAACATCTGGATCAACATGCCCATTCCCAATTTTCTATAATTATTGTTAATATGTAATTTATTATTTCCAGGAGCTCATTGCTTCTACCTTCAATGAATCTGCTAACAGTGATTGTAAATTAAATTCCCTAAAGTTGACATGCATTCTCTGTAACGCTGCTTTGAAACGATATGTATTTTGAAAAGCGCTATACAAATAAATGTGAATTGAATTAATTTCCCAAATACTTTGGGTTCATTTTAAGCAAGCAATACAGTCATTTTTTAAACAATTGTTGAGTTAAATAAAACTACCCAACAGGTGAGGCAGGCAAACATTTAACCCAATCGCTGTGTTTGTCCATTTTCAACCCAATTTAGGTTGTTTTTAACTCAACATTTTTAGAGTGTAGGTCACTTTAAAAAAACAAAAAACAAACAACAACAAAAAAACCCATTTTCATCTCTGTCAAGTGTCTGCGCTGTTTCTCTCCAGAAGTTATGACCAGTTTAAACTAGAGTTGCATGCTGTATAAATACAATATGCACATATAAAGAAATTCACATTTAAATTTACACTCGACGTTTCCTTTCACAAACAGTCTGAAGCGGATGCGGAGCGACCACACCCACGTCTGGTGTTATACTTTACAACACGCCAAAAATCAGCATCAGAGGAACTCAATCTATGAGTTACATTCTCACCTACAACCACAACATTAGCATTTGACTCTCACAGAGGAATCATCTTGTTACTAGCATACAGTAGTCAGATTTTGAGGATGCTGATTGGTTTTGCCCCTGAATTGGGGCAAATTTGACAAGCTATAATAAATGATCTGTGGGGTATTTTGAGCTGAAACTTCACAGACACATTCTGGAGACACCAGAGACTCATATTACATCTTGTGAAAGGGGCATTATAGGTCACCTTTAAACACACGAGACACGTTACACAGTGAAAACAGTCACAGCACACCATATCATAAGATATCTGATGCAACACTGCTCAAAGTGACATGATGAAGGTTTCTCCTACACACAGAGATTTAGTGTGATGAGCTTGAGATGATCTAAATAGGGGCTTCCCTGCTGACACGACCAACACTCTTAAAGTGGCACTTGTGATGCTGTTTCGAAGGAATTTTCACAGAGGTCAGTTTTGTTCTTACTACCAAAACCTGTGCAGAGATCGGAGGAGCTGCTGCAGATGTGTGTAAACCCCAGCAGAGCTCATGAGTTCAGGAGAGTGTGGGCAGCATCAGAGCGGCTAAACGCTGACCAGTAGCGACCGCGATTACCATGGGGATTCAAGCCGCATGTTGGCTTTTCTCGTGCTACGTGCTCCTCGCAGGAGAAATCCCCCACCGTGCCCCAGCGCTGGAAAACATGCCTCCTTACGCTGTGCTTCGGCTGTAAGACACATCTCAAGAGGAAGTGCATTTGGACAGTTTTTGCCAGCTGCTTCCTGTTTGGTGTGTCATAGTTTCAGTTCAGATGGTGACAGACGAAGAGCAACTATCTGGTGTGAGTGGAGGCGTTCTCGACTACGTCACTGAGTGTCGTACAACTGAGTCTGTATCATCATTTCTGTTTTGATTATATTTCTATATTAAACTGACCAGTAAGTCACCTAAAGCGTGTCATGATAATATTCCAACTGTGTATCTGACACCACGGACTACCCATCCACCAATAAAACATTACAACTGTGACAGTGATCGCACAGGTTTATGAAAAAGAGAAATGTCAGGAGTTATTACTATACCGCACTGTTCAGTTTACCGTAAATAGCTGTAATGGTGATTGTAAAATGACATGATTTTCACACTTACTGTGCCAAAATGTAGGCTTTCCCTTGTGAAAAGAAGTACACTTTAGCATGATTTAAAACGAGTACTTGATTTAAGTCTGACATTTAGAAGAATGACATCTTTACATGTAATTTCATAATCATTTATTGAAATATGGTTAAAGTGTAGTGATGAACTTAACGACAAGCATTTACTGTCAACTAAAATATACTTCGATGTCATTTCTATTGAAACATATCATGCATTTAAATATTTGTAATTGCACATTTGTAATTATGAAGTTGCAATTTAGTACATTTAAAATACATCAACTTTAATATCAAATAACACACTACTAGATAAAAATGTGACAAGATTTCTCGTAGAGGTGAAAAGCTGTCTCGTGAAATGAGCGTGAGGGTGAAGTTAGGACAGAAGTGACGAGATGACTGACGAGACCATGGCGGAGGATTATCTGCCGTGTAGAAATGTCTTATCTCAGCTCCACCGCTCCCTGTTCACAGAGATCACGCCATCGCGAAATTGAAAGCGAAAGTAAAACGCGATATCAATACCTCGCACTTTGAAAGATGCATGCAAATATCTCCCAATATCAAGCTATCTCATGCTGGGCTGTGTGGTTGTAACCATCTCTCAGATCTGTATCATGCTTGAAGAATAAATCTGGTCTCTGTTTGCACTTTGATTATTGAGACAGTACTTTGATTGCACTTTTTATTTATACTGCTATTATTTCTACGATCAATTTGCATAAAGGATTCATGGTCAAAGGTTGCAGAAGCTCATAAATCATGTACAGTAAGGCCTGAAGAGACTGAAATCATACAGAAGAGAAGTCAGTCAGTTGAGTTTGTAGCAAAACCATTTACAGTGCTTGAGTATTGTTGTGTTTTACTGCATATGATAATTGATACTCAGAAAGTGGAACTGAAATGACATTCATTACAAGATGATCAGTTAAAACATTTCAAATACACCTGCAGACCATTTTTCTAGTCATGCATTTCATTGAGGATTTCTTCAAATCAGTCTAAAAATCTCGTCTCGTTCTTATATAGATTATAATCAAGCACTTTACGTGTGCTTTAGTATGTTAGTCAACATGCACTTCTTTAAAGGACGACTACAGATTATTAAAACAATGTACATTAAAGTAAAACTTCTCACTTTTTAAAAGTGTATTGCTCTTCTTTTTCACAAGGGTTAGTTTAGCGACAGTCACGATAATAACTCACAGCCGTTGAAAAAGCCTTATCTGTTCTGAATATTGGAGAAATGACTAGCCGACATCTTTCATAATCAATGACACTTTCTTTTTTTCCCAGCCTGCACTAGCTCACACAAACACACACACACACTCGCTCTCTGCTCGAGTTCCTGTCTGCACACTGCTGTGGTTGAAGCACGAGCGCACGTGATGTGTGAAACGTGATGTGGGAGAGAGGAGCGCTCACCAGGTCTGCCACAGGGGACTTCTTACGGTTCTGCTTCTCCACCTCCACCTGCATCTTGGCCATGGGTTTGGCCATGGCGAGCGCCAGCTTGGCCTCGGCCTGCAGCTTCTTCTGTCGGCTCAGGAAGTCCATGTCCTCCAGAGACTCAGAGTCGTCCTCCGTGGTGTCTCTGTCCGAGTAGGACGAACTCTGTTTGCTCTGAAGACAGAGAGAACACAAGACAAATAATCAGACATTTCTTCACCTGACCACAAACCAATGCAACTAACAGAATGATTCAACCGAGTGTTATTTCCAAACGGAATATATTACCAGCATAACAAACTGAAGATGAGCGGAAATATGAACATGAATGTGTGTGTGTGTGTGTACTTGTACAACTATCAGGATATTTTGGCCGATCCTCAATTTTTTTTTAACTTTAGTTAGTGTGTAATGTTGCTGTTTGATCATAAACAACATCTGCAAAGTTACGACACTCAAAGTTCAATGCAAAGAGAGATATTTTCTTTTACAGAAATCACTTTTTAAACGGCTGGTAGGGACTTCAACGAGCTTCTTCCTGGATTAGTGACATCACAAACCCTACAATTTACATAAACCCCGCCCACAATAACACACAACAAAGGGGGCGGGGCCATGTTGAGCTGCTTTAGAGAAGAGGAAGAGTTGTTGTAGTCGAGTGTTGTTGTCATGCCGTCATTTTACACCAAACGAGGGTCAATTCAACACAAAAGATGAACATGACGGCACATGCTAGTGGATGAGTTGAATCAACTCCACAGCAACTACATCAATTTATCCACTAACCATTCAGAAACGTCTAAAAGTTGTAACTTCTTCCTGAGTCTCTCCATCAGTGTCGACTCCGGTTTGAACAATGTAAGGCTGAACACTTTCCTCATTTTGGCTGCGTGAGATTCTCCAGCTTTGTTGTTGTTGAGCTGTTAAAGCTCCGCCCTCTTCTGGAGCAGCAGCTCATTTGCATTTAAAGGGACACACACAAAAACGGCGTGTTTTTGCTCGCAGCCAAATTAGACAAGCTATAATAAATGATCTGTTTTGAGCTGAAACTTCACACACACATTCTGGAGACACCAGAGACTGATATTACATCTTGTGAAAGGGGCGTTATAGGTCCACTTTAAATGCCTGTTTGAGGGTCAAGAGTTAGTTTCAGGGGTCAGGTTATAATTAGGTTTAGGGTAAGGGTTTGGGTTAGGCACTGATAAGTAGGGTTAGGGTAAGGATTTAGAGAATGCATTCTGTCAACGAATGTCCTCACAAACACAGATGTACAAAAATGTGTGTTTGAGAGACAGAGAGTGGACTGATGTGACAGCGCGTGTCCAGGGGGAATCTACACATGTCGTGTGTGTTTAATGATTAAGGGTGATGAATGATGATTGTACAGGGTCAGTGTAGGTGGGGTCATTTCTCTGGCCTGTGACCCTCTCTGACTCATGCTGTAACGTTACTGTAACTGCTGGGAAGCCATGGCTCTCAAACCACATCCCAGATCAGGGGCATTCTGGACGGGGCTGTTTCGAAAACTTGCGTGTTTGACCTCTGTGACACTCGCGGCCAGAGTAAACATCCCACTGCATCCCTGACTGTGTGTGAGAGTGTGTGTTTGTGTACCATGGGTGACAGCGGCGTGTCCAGGCTCGTCTCTGTCTTGCTGTCATCTGCATCACTGTCTTTGTCGCTGCCGCTGTCGTTGACGAAACAGATCTGCAGGTTCATTCCGCTCTGGAGCCTGTCAAGATATCATCATTTTGAGTTCAGTTTATCAACAAACATATGTTCAGTATCATGTGATACACTGGTAAACTCCCTCACATGAAGAGAAAATAATAACCTAAACATGCTAAATATCCAAAACAACTGGTAATATATTATTAAACATCACTATCCTATATACGTCAGTTTACACCAGCAAAACTCATTTAGAAACAGCACTTTAATGTGATAACAGCAGGTTTACAGGTGCGCTGCTGTGGTTCACTAGCAGTATTTCAGTCTTTCTGAAGACATCAATCAGTTTAATCATTAATAATGCAGGAAAACCTCCCAGCGAGAGATACTGTATGAGCGGCAGGAGGGTTCGAAAGCTGAACCATCAGAAAACACTGATCAGAAACTGAGCAGAGCTGAAGTTTGTGATGTTATCGACAGTTTAAATGCTTTTAGCATTTAGCAAAAAAACCTTAAATAAGAAGAAGAACATTAAAGTGTAATGAATTTATAAAAGATGATTGCAGATTTAGTTTAAATGGCTGTAAAAAAAAAACGAGTTAATATTTACACACTTTTTTCTACAATTAATTGAAATGAGTTGCATGGTTAATGTCAGATTACAGCAGTGTTGCCAAGTCTGCGGTTTTCTCAGGTTGAAGTGACTCCAAATAACATGATATTTAGTCCCTGGAATGCGAATTTTACCAGGGGAACGCCACCAAAAAGCGGATTTTACCCTCCGGAACGTGATTTGTACTGGGGGACCCCCTGAAATGCGATTGGATGGGTTTTGTTGTGAAAACCTGGCAACCCTGGATTACAGTTCATCTATCACAGCTGAACAGGGTCAGATTTTTAACTAATTCACATCACAACTCTGTCTCCAGCTGACTGATCACAGTACATGACGACAACTGAAAAGTGTTATGTTTAAATATGCATATCATAATGAATAAAGCCACTGGGTCAAAATTCTCATTTGATTTTGTTGACATATTAAAGGTTTTTACAGAGGGGATTTTTCATTTCTCTATTTATCACTCCATACATCAGAAACTACTGTCAACAGACAGGAAAAAAGATGTTCACCATGTTTTGGGGAATAAAAATGTTCTATAAATCAGCTGAATGATACATGAAGAAACCTTCAGAATATATATATATATATAGGAATAAAGCTGTATAGTTTGGCGTGTGTAAATGTTTCTGACTCATTGCAGGAGAAAAAAACTCAACTTTTAAAGATATGTGTTGCAACTGAAATCTACAGACACAAATAGATAAAGTGCAATCAAATAAACACTTATAAGCATGTTCTTTCCTCTAGTGTGGAAGCACAAAATCTCAAAGTTGGTTTTGCTCTGGTGTCCTGCCTTAACGAACATGGGATTAATTTATTGCTCAGCTCAAAGTAACGTTATTCATCTAGTCTCGAATCCAGTGGAGGACGTAAACTGGGTCACAGTGTCAATGTTTACTGTAATAACAGCAGCATTATGACATTCAACATGACAAAACAATGACAAGAAGTGCTCATCGTGGTCATGTGAAACAGAAAGTGAGGCGCAGTGATTGAGGCTAAAGTCTGTGCGCTGCTTCCCTTTTGGGAAGAGTCTGTGTGTCGGGATGCGGCGCTGAAGGGGGAAACCCTCCGTGTTCATAGAGAGAGTGCACACAGAAACGTGACGCTGTTTCACTAGTGGAGCTCTGCTCTGATACTGCGGTCATGGAAAGTTGAAGAAAAGGCCCATTGTCCGCATGTCTCCTCTGTCTGATGTCACTCTATCTCACAGCAGTCCAACATGGACACAGAGACCACACACACACACACACACACACACACACACACACACACACACACACACACACACACACACACACACACACACACACACACACACACACACACACACACACACATGTGAGGTAAAAACATCCTGGTAGGCATCACTTACCTGAATCCTCACAAGTCATGCTGTCTGACTGAAACTACCAGCAGACTTCCTCAAAAACATGTAATAGTGCTTTAATAGACACGAAACGTGAGAGCAAAAGATCTGCTGAAGGGAACATCAAGTGAAACTCTCACTGATGTCATCTTTTTAGGTTTTTTATTTATAGGTTTGGGGTCAGTATGTATTTTTTGTTGTTGTTGAGAAATTAATACTTTTATTGAGCAAAGATGCATTTAAAATGTTACAAAAGATTTCTATTGTCTATAAAAATGTTCTTTGGAATTTTCTGTTCATTAAAGAAGAAGAACTGATTTCAACACTGATAATAATCATAAATGTTTCTTGAGCATTAAATCATCATATCAGAATGATTTCTGAAGGATCATGTGACACTGAAGACTGGAGTAATGCTGAAAATTCAGCTTTGATCACTGGATATATTATACATTTTACAATATATTCACATAGAAAACAGCTGTTTTACACTGGAATAATATTTCACTATTTTGTTCTTTTATTCTTTTAGACTTTTTAAAACTTTTTACAAACATACAAATTTTTTATGTTTGTAAACATAAAACCCCAAACTTTTTACCTATATATATATATATATATATATATATATATATATATATATATATATATATATATATATAAACCCTCCTGTGTTCAAAATGCCAGCTCAAAGCAAGACCACTATCAGAGTTGTTCACTTCACCTGTCAGTGCTCATAATGTTATGCCTGACTGATCCGTGTGAGTATATATATATAAATATATTATATTATGCAATATAGTTTATTTTCTGGACTTTTGATTTTGGTATAAAATATAATCCAGGCCAGTTCTAAAGAGATTCAGGGATCTGTCACACACACACACACACACACACTGACCGTGAGGACAGGCTGGGTTTGCCACTCTTGCTGCAGCTGGTGTAGATGCCCGGCCCATCGTCAAAGAAACTGCCCAGCGCCAGCTTCTGCCGGATGGACTCGCGCTCATTCTTCTGGGCCTGAGACAGAAGCAGAGGAAACACAGGTTGAACATGAGGACACACGCGCACAGAGACCAGCAGGTGGCAGCATTAGCACACACATTCAGAGCTGCTCGGGGAGATCAATGATTATCTCTACATTATCAGTCACACAGAAAAGCTGTCAATCAATCACACAATCACCACACTACAGGAGATCATGATCAGACAGCGCTGTGGAGCTCATGATCTGAAGACACTATATTACATAGTTAATAAGGTATATGTAATAATATACAAACAATATATATATATATATATATATATATATATATATATAATCTACACAATATGGTTAAGTAGGCACACACACAAGAATGAAAATGTGTTTTTCTCTCATTATCTGTTGCAGTGTTTTTTCTGCTGGATCAGAGCACAGGAAGTGAGCGTCATTCACTGCTGAGCCCAGAGGATTACGGGTGATTTAAACTGAATTACTAGTCTATCGTCCACATCCGCCTACCAAAATATCCTACAGCTACACTGAATCAGGACAAGCAATGCATGATGGGAGAATCAGGACAATATCTACTAAATGTAAAAACACAACATCATCACATTCTGACACCTGCAACACAGCGACCCCCGCTAATGTCTCTGTGAAGTTACATCAGCTCAGAATGAGTTGAATTTCTTTATACAGTCAATTACTGACACACAAGTATTAACAGTGTTCAGTTAGAATGACCTCAACATGCAAGAAATGGAGCAAAAATGTGCCTGTGTGAGTTTCTCTTATATTTACAATATTGTCAATATGGTCTGATTTTAACTCTATTTCACCACATAATATATTTCAAACAAATCCACAACAATAAAACTGCATTTTTGAACGACTCATTTGAATGAATGACTTAAGACAGAGACATGCCGCCACCTACTGGTGGCTTTAGTTTCATATTAAAAAATAATAATTTCAATATTCGTTGCATAATTTATGCATATTGTAATGGTGGTGTAAATGCTTTCATGCCATCTCTGAGCTGCATTAAGCAGTCTGTAAACACATCCAGATACTCCTCAGATACACGTCTCTTCTGCGGTGCAAAGACTGACTGTGATTGATTTCCTTTCATTAACAGACATATAGTGTCTCATTATTCTAATTGAGTGAATAAACAATGCATATATTTCATTAGTCAAGTGTAAATGTACATTTGTGTCACAGCTGTGAGCTGATCATGGCACAGGATAGGAATATAGGACCATGACAGCCCAAAACAACACGATCTCTTAGTACTGTGTATCTACAGCACGAGTTTGTCTGTATTTGGAGTGCTATTTATATGCTGAAATTACTTCTTGCATGCATATGATACACAATGGGCAGGATTAGTGGTGTGTGGGGTAGGGGCGTATTATATGTACACCAAAAGTGCATATCATATGCACGTGAAAACTGCGTATTATATGCACTTCAAACCCATGTCATACTCACAGCAACTGTAATTTCTGTGTATAAATAGTGCACTAAATAGAAACAGAATATCATGCTATTGATACACACTTTCATCAGATCAGACTCGCCGAAACCAGCACAAAAACACTGAGCAAAATATTGTCTAATTATTGTTACTGACAAAATCCTAGAAAATAGAGACTCTTTTTGGCATCACACACCTCTGACAAAATACAGTTTCATATTAGGGATGGAAAATTCAATATTCCCAAATGTAAAATGTAATTTCATTTAGTATGGATCATCTCCTTAATGCAGTCTAAATGAATGAATGATGAACACAGTGGTGGCAAAGTCCTCTTTTTTTTTTTTTCTTTTTTTTATATATCAAATGCAAATGTCATTAATATCTGCTGGACACTGTTACTTTATAAAAACAAGTGACTTTTACACTTTTTAATGTAATATTTGTGTCATTTTATTTTTGTAATATGGATTATTTTTCTCTATATTTCATCCAGTTTTTTTGAGGAGACGCTGGCTGAACACTGTCTGAGCCTAAACACTGTTCACATAAGAGCTACTGTGATCAGATCCAGTCTCAGCACACACACACACACACACACACACACACACACACACACACTCCTGCGGAATTTCTGACCATTACCGCAAACATGTTTGATAGAAATTGTGAAAAAATGACACAAATGCTAAACATTCAGAATAGCAGAGATAAAACCTTGAGTTTGACCAGAAGATAAAGTAACTTTAGCACCACAAATGACAAATTCAGACAGTTCTTTGTTAAAACTAAAAATAATATTTAATTGAATTACTTAACAAATAAGTGTTTATCCAATGAGATATAAAATAAATAGGAAATAAAAGCCACACTGATATCACAGGTGTTTGTGTAGCCTAGCGAATGAACAGAGCAAAAACTAAAATAAATAATACTAAAGAACATTAAATGTTCTTAACGAATAAATCAAATACCGAATGACTTTGGCATAGCCTGCAGAGGAAGAGAATGTTACTGACTGACTGTGGTGAGCTTCATCCGTTGACTCTTTGTTACTGCGGGACGGCAGCAAAGGTAAACCCGCCCGCTCCCGTGACATTAGATCCCGCGGGATCCCGATCCCAGTGCAGCCCTCTAACTGCTCTATTGTCACACTAGACCACTGCACTACTGACACATTAATACATCATATAAAACATATTTCCATATCGCTGTGTTTCTGTGACGGCTCCTTCTGAGACTCAACAGACACACCCTCAACATCAACATCATGGGAGAAACACAGCAAAATAATACTGCAAACACAAACAGATGAAATCAGTTTTTAATGCTGCAGGTCTGGTCATCCACACACACAGATCCTCGTTATGTGTGAGTAAACACTGAAGGCCAAGAGACACATTATTATTGTGCTTCTGCAGGAGAGACACAGAGAGAGTGTGTGAGGCTGTGCTGAACAGTGAGGTGTAAATAATGTGTGTGTGTTCAGGCAGAGACACAGACAGGCCGGCACCAGTCGTCTCCAGCGGGCGGTTGCCTGGATACCAGCCTAATCAAGAGGCCCCTGGAGGATTGGGCCCCGTCCCCAACACACACACGCATCATTTCCTCTCTCTGTTCCTCACCTGCGCCGTCTTCAGCTGTTATTCTGTCATATCTCTGCTCTCCCCGTCTAAATCAGCACATGAATAACTCTGTCTTTCAGCTCTGCTCAGATATTCCCTTCATTAACACTCTGTTTCCTCTGCTGCAGTTCTTCAGGCTCTCATTTCCTCTCCGTTTCCTTCCTGTCGCAGCTCATGCTCTCTATGAATAAACATGTACTGTAAAACTATATAGTTAGACTATTACTGCCAACCCAACATATGTTACAGCCTAAAAGTATCAATAGTTAATTACTGTCAATAACTGTAACCCTGAAAACTCTCTCTGAAAACATGCAACAAACCTGTTAAAGCCTAAATATAGGGGTGAAGAATGTATATAATGCAGGACTGCATTTATTTTATCACAAATACAGTAAAAAAAGAGAAATATTATTCCAGTGTAAATCAGCAGTAAAGTGTAATTTATTCCTGTGATCAAAGCTGAATTTCCAGCATCATTACTCCAGTCTTCAATGTCACATGATCCTTCAGAAATCATTCTGATATGATGCTCAACATTTATGATTGTCAGTGTTGAAAACAGTCCTATTTTTGTGGAAATGGAGATTCTTCAGGATTCTTCGATGAACAGAAAGTTCAAAAGCATTTATTTGAAATCTAAACAGAAGTTTGATGTTTAATGCATCCTTGCAGAATAAAAGTATTAATTTCAATAATAAATGTAGTGATTAAGGTATTAATTGTTAATAAAATGTCTTTATTTCACATAAATTCCCTCGCGTTTAGATCTGGTTCTCTGCTAAAATACGTTCTGTCCTAAAATAAACGTCTCTAAACTCGGTCCTGTGGTTTCCTGTGGAAAGTAGTCTTGTTACACGTCTCTGTCTCTCTCAGTGCTCACATTAAAACACAATGTAAATTGAAGCTCAAACAAACACAGGGCGGTAAAAGCACATGAGCCGTCCACTCATCTTCATCATCATCATCATCATCAGATCTGATATGGAAGAGTAATGAAAGAGATGACGACAGAATAAATGATCAGAGGAGCAGACAGCAGTACAGCGCTGGGTGTTAAATCCACAGATCTGCTTCTGCATGTCCATCAGTGTCCTTCACTGTTGTTATACACTACTGGCTTAAAAACAACCCAAGCTGGGTTAAATATGGATAAACCCAACCACTGGGTTAAATGATTCCCAAACATGCTGGGTATTTAACATAACTATTGATTAAAAATGACTGAATTCTTTGCTTAAAATGAACCTAAAATATGCTTGAAATGAACATTTATTAATAAGTTAAATGAATAATAATTAAACAATGAACATTTATTAAATTGCTTATTAATAAATGTTCACGTTTTGATTATTATTGTTTGATTTTTGTGTCTGATTTTTAATTTCCAACATATTTCGTGTTCATTTTAAGCCAGACGTATAGTCATTTTTAAACAATAGTTGAGTTAAATAAAACTATCCAGCAGATTGGACAAACATTTAACCCAACCACTGAGTTTGTCCATATTCAACCCAACTTGGGTTGTTTTTAACCCAGCGTGTAAAGCATGTTACATGAGCTGTGGCTCTATCCACAGTACAGCAGCAGCTCACCATCACACGGCTTTAATGAAGGATGAAAGTGATTTACTGACGGCAGTGATGTGTGTGTGTGTGTGTGTGTGTGTGTGTGTGTGTGTGTGTGTGTTGCTGAATAAAGTGGGCCGCTTCTCTTGAGGTTATGGGATGTATCACACACACATCACGACTACACGATCATTCACCTGAACGCGCTCGTATCTTCAGACTTCTGATGTGTAAAGCAGCACATCTGACCGTCATGAACTGATTTATCCGAATGAAATCTTAATGATCCAGCAGGAAAGCCTCTGCTCAGAAGATAAGCCTGCTCTCTCATGGCTCATTAGATCTCACTTAGGTCTCAATCTCAACTCGGTCTCAGATGTTTCTCCTAACATAAACAGCAATAATAACGGGAATGAGTCATCGTCCAGTAAGATGAACGTGGACAGCAGCTCAGATCATTTGATGAGAAACTGACTTTTGCTCAGTCTGAGACAGTGTTGAGAGGAGACGCATGAGAGATTCCTGGAGTCTTTTTCTCAGGAGAAACAAGTGAGACATCTCCTTTCCTCATCTGATCCTACCTGATAGGAGCAGCTGTCCTGGTGCACCATCTCTCACTGCATCCTCCGGATCCGCAGCGGCCGCAGGAGAAACGTCAGACGCCGGAGACCAGGAGTCCCACCCAAACAAGCAAACAACCGAGTGTCTCTGTCTCTCACGAGGTGTCTCACCACCTTCACGCCTCCGGCCTTTGCACACGATGAGGGAAAGATCCGATCGGAGCGCTCGCCACAGACGGGAACGGAGGGTGGGGCGCAGGGACACACAGGACTGCTCGAGGATCAGTGGGCGGGGCTGCTCGCTGCTGACCAATCAGATGGCAGCACAGAAGGACGGGGGATGGGGGCGGAGCTAGAGACAAGAGAGGGAGGGAGGAGTGACCTTACAGAGCGGAGCGGGGGAGGAAACGTCCCACGGATTGAGAGAGAGAGAGGGATGAAAGGAAAGCCAGTGAAGAAAAGCAGTGGGAGGAGAGGGCCGAGCAAAGAAAAGAGCCTTTCTGTGGCACATTCCTGCAGCTCAAGCATTCCTGAGACGAGAGCAGACGAGCGCACTGGAATTGAAATGATCTTGTGTTTCTCTGTCAACTCTTCACACATTCCAGCAGCCCAACACACACACACACACACACACACCACAGCAAACACCATCGAACTATGGTGTGTTTTAGCAAATGTTTAACACAATTCCACAGAACAGGTGCTGTTTGGGTCCTTCATTTACATATGTGTAAAAAACAACAACTTTAACAATGAACAGCTGATGCCAACTGTTAGTGTCAATACACACACTTCACACACACACACACCAGCATCAGTCCAGGAACTTCAGGTCATTTGTAAACGATTTCTCTCTTCTCGTTCTTATGATGTTTTCAGCCTGTGTCCTGCCGTGTTTCCTACTTCTCCTTGCCTGTATGTACGGATTTTGATAAAGCAACATTTTTGAAAACTAAATCTTTATATTTAGATTTTAGTTGATAACAGTGTTCCAAGGTTCTGTGAAGCCTTGTGAAAAAAATATAAAGACTTTTTTTAAGGAATTACAGAATTAACACACTTCAAAAGAATGAATGAATAATTAAAATGAAAAAATATTATAGTTTAAATTTATGTAAATTAATGCAATTAGTTGGAGTAATTAGTTAGTGTTTTTTTTTTTTTTTTTGATCCCCTGAAGAAGTACTATGGGGTGCCAAAACTGCCGAAATAATAAATAAATAAACAAATAAATATATGAATACATAAAAAAATGAAAGAAATGTAAAAAAATAAATAAATAAAATAAATAAATGTGTACACTCTAAAAAATGCTGGGTTAAAAACAACCCAAGTTGGGTTGAAAATGGACAAACCCAGCGATTGGGTTGTTTTAACCCAGCAGTTGGGTTAAATGTTTGCCCAACCTGCTGGGTAGTTTTACTTAACTCAACTATTGTTTAAAAATTACAGTATTGCTTACTTAAAATGAACCCAAAATAATATCTTGAAAATGAACATTTATTAATATGTTTAATAATTAACATTTTAATTTCATTTTAGATTCATTTTAAGTCAGCCATATAGTCATATAGTCAAACAATAGTTGGGTTAAATAAAACTACCCAGCAGGTTGGGCAAACATTTAACCCAACTGCTGGGTTAAAACAACCCAATCGCTGGGTTTGTCCATTTTCAACCCAACTTGGGTTGTTTTTAACCCAGCATTTTTTAGAGTGTACTTTATTTTCTTGTATAATTGTATTTTTGTTCCACATTTATTTATTTCCATACAGACAAAGAAATGTATAAATAAATACATGTGTAAATAAATAAATGTGAAAATAAAAAATGTAGACATAAATACATAAATAAATGAAAATAGATAAATCAATGATATATGAATAAGTAAATAAAAGTATAAATACACATTTATTATTTTCAATTTCTTTGTATATTTATGTATTTATTTATGTCTTATTTCTGTGGCTTTGGTATCCCATAAAGCACATCTTTATACATAATTTCATAATTCTATTGTCTTTGAAATATGGTGCTGCTGACGAGCATTTATGGTCAATTAAAATATACTATGTCATGCATTTAAATATCACGATTTCATAAGTGCATGTTTGTAGAAATATCAGCATCAGATTTTCTTTCTAAAAGTATTGTGTTGTTTTTACAATCCTAATCTTATGTCAGATTGTAAGATTGTCACTATACAATGGCACAATGCAATGTATTAACACACCGCTTGTTTCGTATACTGTAGCACTGTAAATCCTACAGAAATGTGCTTCAGAGCCCGATCCCTCAGTCTGGACAGGGCAAGTCACATGTATCTAATGTGAGGCTTTCTCTTGGAGAAGTGCAGGATAAACAGGAGGGAGTTTAATCTGTCTGTGCCATCTGGCCCTCAGTACACATAAACCAGATTAACTCTCTCCTCACTAACACACAAACACACACCATACACCACGTTCAGTGCCAACACACGCTCAATCTCAGAATACGGCTGGATCGCTTTATAAGAGTTTGAAGTCATTGTGATTCACACACTCATGTTGTGGACAAGGTTTCACGCTACTCTTAACCCCGGGTTAACATCTTTTTTAAATCCCTGGTTAAACAGCTACAACCCCGGATAAAGGAATGTAATTGTGAGGTTTAGTGCTGCATTTAACCCTGCGCCAAATCCAACGAATGTTAGCAACAGACAACCAATCATAAAGAGTGCTTGCCTCATTAAATATTCATAAGCTGAAAGTGTGCAGAAATGTCCATGTGTTGGGTTGTCACGATCCAGGAATATCTAACTTTGATATAACACCTTGGAAAATATTGATATTGACATTGTTTTAAACATTTTAGTTGTCACGGTTTCCCCTGTGTTTTGTATGTTCTGTGTTTTAGGACTTTTATTTTGAAGTTTATTTTTTTCACAGTGTTTACTTACTGTATTTAGTTCCTGTTTTACTTTGTTTCTTAGTTACCCTTATTTGTTTCCATGGTGATTGTTTACCCACACCTGTGTCTTGTTATTATGATTAAAGTATGAGCGTGTGAAAGCTGAAGGTTACGGAGGGAAAGTGAAACAGTAATGTAGAGCACAGATGACATCAGGTTTACTAGCGCATTAGTGCTCAGCTCGTCTGACTGTTCTCTGGCCATTAAATGATTGTCAAATCGCTTTCATGAGACACAAAGGACAGAGGATAATCGCCTCTCTCTCTCTGGATTACGAGCCGTCAGAAAGCAGCACATGTGTGTGTGAAATTAGAGGACATCACTGTCTTTAAACACACGAGCATGACATTAGTGTTTCTGACGTCACAGCAGTCGCTCTGATTCAGTCTGTGTGTCAGCGATGCTCATGAGATATCAGACATTAGTGTTCCTGAACACATCTGAGGAGGTGTGAAGCTTGCTGAAGTGTGTGTGTCCGTCTGGTGATGGTGCAGGATCTGGAAGTGCTCCAGAATGTGTATATGCATTATATAATGCACCGTGATGGCACAATCTTAAGATAGAAACAGTCTAAATACAGTGATGAGCAGCAGATACAAGTTAACTGATCAGTTGAATGATAATAGCACGACTATATTTTTACATCTGCTGAAGAACATGAGTGTAGCAGAATGACCAGAACCTCATAGAGTCCTCAGGCTAATAGTGAACAGGCGTGTCCTTGCACTGAAGATCGTTAAACCAGGGATGGAGGGCGAGCTTCCTGGAGTCTTGTCAGAAAGGTGAGTGGGGAAGTGCAAACAGGCTAGGAAGCCTCCAGGGAGGTGCCAACAGCTCAGAGGACCAGGGAGGTGTAGGCCGTTCAGGGAGCCAAGGGAGGCGACGGTTGTTCCGGGGACCATGGCAGCACAGGCAGTTCAGAGGGCCGTATAGGATTGGCTTCCGTAGCCTTGACTTTTGGCCCGGCCACAATGACTGGAGACATTTTGGCTGAGGGCTCAGGCGTGGCGGCAATGATGGAACGAGTCTCTGGAATGAGGGCCATGATGGGATTAGACTCTGGAATATCTTCCACTGGAGCAGATTCAGAAATTTCACAAACTGGAATGGACAGGGGAAAGGGAAAGGAAACCTTGACATGGACTTCATACTCAGGGAGCATTGTGACCAGTGGGAATGGTAATGCTGTATTCCTTGGAGTTGATGTCGTGTCTGGGGTAGACTCACGTGCGGAGATAGGGACTGAAGGGGAATTAAGAGAAGACACAGGAGCTGGGAAGGGCTTGATATTGAACTCAGGGGCTGTAGAAAATTCTAGAGTGGAATCTAAAGATGTATGGAGAGGATGAGACATTCTGGAGGACGATCAACTGAGGAGGAGTGCGCACAGGATGTATTGTTCTAATGAACAGTTGTTAGTGTTCCAGGACAACATCGAGTACAGAGGTTCATCAAGGCCTCCATGGAAAAGAGTCATCAATATATCATCCTCCAGGAAGACGGTGGAGGCCAGCTCCAAAAACGCCTCAGGAGCATACCACAAGGGAACCACCATTTTTGGAAAGGGAGCAAAGCTGATCAATAGGACATAGAGGAATGTTTATAGCTTCCGTCTGTTTTGGTCCGGTCTTCTTTTCATACTGTCAGACAAAGAGATAGAGGTTAACAGATGTTTTTTATTGACAGCACTTGAGTAGAATGTGGGAAGCAGGTAAGTTTGCAGTTCAGTAGATGCTTTGAATGAGACGAATAGAGCGATTGGAATTGAATGATTGGAATTGGAATGTCTTTCTATTACAGGAACTGGAGATCATGGATGGATGCACACACCTCACTAGGAACACAGTGAGTATATTTGCAGGCACACACAAGAGACTTGAGGAAGGAGAAGACGCTGGAGAAGAGAACAGGAGGAACACTGGAGACAACGCTGGAGGTAACTTCTAATATCATAGAAGATCACTGTAGTAACAAGGTTACTTCATAGGAACGAGACCGGACAATGAGTGAATTGAGGTGTGTGCTCAAATGGGTGAGATGATGATGGTGCAGATGTGTGCATGTGAGTACAGGTGAAGGTGATGGCCGAAAGAGTGCTGGTGAAATCAAGGGGGGATGATGGGAAAGATTTGTGACATCCTGACAGATATCACAGTTTACTTTGAAACAATTTTCACTCAGAAATTGGTAGTAAATATTAAATAATTATAAAAAAAATGACAAGGAACACAATAAATTAAACGTAAAGGTTTATCCAAGACTGAACAAGAATTTTCTGGTAAAATGTACTCAAATAATCTTTGTTTTATTTATTTGAAAAATCTTTTTTAGCAGTGTATTTCCACCTGTGTGATGACCACTTGTGATCAGATCACCACAAACGCTCCTCAATAGCAGGTCAGAACAGAGTCTCTGAGCTCTAGTACTGATGACTGATACTATATATGATGGATGTGTTTTCTGACATGAAGCTATAGTGGATGATGCAGTGTTTCTCTCTCTCAGATGTGAGTACTGGTCTCTTGTGTTGTTCTCTCAGTGTGATCCGCAGGGAAGAGCCACTTTTAGTGGAGTGACATTTCCACAGCGTTCGTTCATGAATGTTTAACTACACTCACAGCAGGAAGACGAAAACCACAGAGGTGGAAATAATGAGCTAACACTGTAAAAAAGCCTCTTCAGCAGAGAGCAACTTCAACACATGTGTGTGTGTGTGTGTGTGTGGTCCTGTTAAACCATAAGTTATGGGGACAAAATGTCCCCACAAAAATGGCAATATCAGAAATTCTTGTCCTTTTTTGGTCCCCATGAGGAAAAAAGCTTATAAATCACACTAAGTGATGTTTTATTGAAAATGTAAAAATGCAGAAAGGTTTCTGTGATGGGTAGGGTTAGGGGAGAGAATATACAGTTTGTACAGAATAAAAGTGTGTGTGTGTTTGTGTGTGCGTGAACACACTGTTGAAGGCTGATGTCACCCTATAGGCTTTCTTTCAAGAGAGAATGATCAAATCAAACATTATGAAATATGAGATCATGAATATTTTTCATGTGTAAATCACTCATTTATCTTTCGACAGCAACACCATCAGGTGAAGTATCAGCTATGTCTCTCCTGAGCTCATAGTGTTCTCACTGAAATCATAAAGCACATCACAAATGCTGACAGGAAGTACAAGGGAACAGTCTGGTGAGAGAAGGTAAGGTGGAGTCTCCGTCATGCTGTGATTGGCTCATTATCTGACAGAGTAATGTCACATTAGGGGCCCGATATACAAACAGCAAAGTTTTGTTTTCGCTTTGGGGTAAAAAGGCATCTCCATTGTCTGGTCTACGACTAGGACACAGACAACCTGTATATCTATGAGTCTGTGTTTCCAGACAGAAGACCAGACCAACACAGAGTAACGATAACATGAGCATCATTACCTTTGATCCAGCCACTCTGCTCCTCTCCATGACACAAAATAGCTGCCCAATTAAAGGGCACCTATTATGCAAAATTCACTTTTACATGCTGTTTGATGTGTGTTGGCAGTGTCTGAGCAAAACCACCCTAGAATGAGAAAAATCCACCCAGTGTTTTTTTTACAATCTCGATAATTCATAAGCACTGTCTCAGAACGCCCTGTTCTAAGATTGCTCTCACTGTGACGTAGAATTGCGCTAAGCCCCTCCCACATGGTTTGATTGACAATCTGGTTTTGGCATAGACCCCGCCGTCGGTGATCTGTCAACCATCCTCCATTGTTTCAACGAAAGAAGAAACATAAGTGTTCTGTTGTGGGATGTAATAATGAACATAGTAGTTTTCACTTACTTCCAACATCAGAGCCACTGAAAACGCAGTGGATGGATTTTATTTACGAAGGAAAGGCGCCACTCAAAATGCCATAATACGTTTATGTTTGCGCGAATCATTTTTTGACTGACTGTTTTGAGAACGAGGGTCAATTCAAAGCAGGTCTTGCTTCAAAGTTAATCCTCAAGTGTGAATCGTTGCCTACTGTTCGCGATCCAACATCACCTCCAGAAGAAGTAAGTGTATTTAATGTTTTTTGAGAAAATAGACATTTCAGTCGATGTCAGCCAATTCAATAACAAATGCGTCTAAAGTTGTTGTCGTCGCTCCAGTGACCACTCCTGCCCATGAGCCCGCTCCAGTGTCCACTCCAGCCCAAGAGCCCGCTCCAGTGTCCACTCCAGCCCATGAGCCCGCTCCAGTGTCCGCTCCAGCCCGAGCCCACTCCAGAGTCTGTTCCAGCCCATGAGCTCGCTCCAGTGTCTGCTCCAGCCCATGAGCTCGCTCCAGTGTCTGCTCCAGCCCAAGCCCACTCCAGTGTCCACTCCAGCCCATGAGCTCGCTCCAGTGTCTGCTCCAGCCCATGAGCTCGCTCCAGTGTCTGCTCCAGCCCATGAGCTCGCTCCAGTGTCTGCTCCAGCCCATGAGCTCGCTCCAGTGTCTGCTCCAGCCCATGAGCTCGCTCCAGTGTCCGCTCCAGCCCATGAGTCCGCTCCAGTGTCCACTCCAGCCCATGAGCTCGCTCCAGTGTCCACTCCAGCCCATGAGCTCGCTCCAGTGTCTGCTCCAGCCCATGAGCTCGCTCCAGTGTCTGCTCCAGCCCATGAGCTCGCTCCAGTGTCCGCTCCAGCCCCTGAGCCCACTCCAGTGTCCACTCCAGCCCATGAGTCCGCTCCAGTGTCCGCTCCAGCCCCTGAGCCCACTCCAGTGTCCACTCCAGCCCATGAGCTCGCTCCAGTGTCTGCTCCAGCCCATGAGCTCGCTCCAGTGTCTGCTCCAGCCCATGAGCCCGCTCCAGTGTCCGCTCCAGGCCGAGCCCACTCCAGTGTCCACTCCAGCCCATGAGCTCGCTCCAGTGTCTGCTCCAACCCCTGAGCCCTCTCCAGAGTCTGATCCAGCCCATGATCCCACTCCAGTGTCCGCTCCAGCCCCTGAGCCCACTCCAGTGTCCACTCCAGCCCATGAGCCTGCTCCAGGGTCCACTCCAGCCCATGAGCCCGCTACAGTGTCCGCTCCAGCCCCTGAGCCCACGCCAGAGTCCACTCCAGCCCATGAGCCTGCTCCAGTGTCCACTCCAGCCCATGAGCTCGCTCCAGTGTCTGCTCCAACCCCCGAGCCCTCTCCAGAGTCTGTTCCAGCCCATGATCCCACTCCAGTGTCCGCTCCAGCCCCTGAGCCCACTCCAGTGTCCACTCCAGCCCATGAGCCTGCTCCAGTGTCCACTCCAGCCCATGAGTCCGCTCCAGTGTCCGCTCCAGCCCCTGAGCCCACTCCAGAGTCCACTCCAGCCCATGAGTCCGCTCCAGTGTCCGCTCCAGCCCCTGAGCCCACTCCAGAGTCCACTCCAGCCCATGAGCCTGCTCCAGTGTCCACTCCAGCCCATGAGCTCGCTCCAGTGTCCACTCCAGCCCATGAGCTCGCTCCAGTGTCTGCTCCAACCCCTTAGCCCTCTCCAGAGTCTGTTTCAGCCCATGATCCCACTCCAGTGTCCGCTCCAGCCCGAGCCCACTCCAGTGTCCGCTCCAGCCCGAGCCCACTCCAGTGTCCGCTCCATCCAATGAGCCTGCTCCAGAGACCACTCCAGTATCTGCTTCAGCCCCTGAGCCAACTACAGCCCCTGAGTCCACTCCAGTGTCTGCTCCAGCCCATGAGCCTGCTCCAGAGTCCGCTCCAACCCATAAGCCTGTCTCTGAGCCCACTCCAGTTACTGCTCCAGCCCACGAGCCTGCTCCAGAATCCGCTTAAGCACATAAGCCTGCCCCTGAGGCCACTCCAGCCCATGAGCCCACTCCAGTGTCCACTCCATGCAATGAGCCCGCTCCAGTATCTGCTTCAGCCCCTGAGCCCGCTCCAGTATCTGCTTCAGCCCCTGAGCCGACTACAGCCCCTGAGTCCACTCTAGTGTCTGTTCCAGCCCCTGAGCCTGCGCCAGAGTCCGCTCCAGCACATAAGCCTGCCCCTGAGGCCGCTCCAGCCCATGAGCCCACTCTAGTGTCCACTCCATGCAATGAGCCTGCTCCAGGGCCATCCTGTCCGACACCAAACACCCACCCACTCTACCTCCATTCCTCCCTGGGTGGATTCTGTTTGGTGTGAGGTCACGTCTTCTGGGAGGGGGGAATACTGTCACGATTCACCTGTCACTTCTGCAATACATTTCCCATCATCCTCGCTGGCTTCCACCTGCACACACTCCACAATCACCCGCACCTGCCAGCAATCACCCTCATCAGCTCCACACCATAACACATCTCCATTGTCTGGTCTATGACTAGCACCCCGTCAACCTTTGTATGGACTACTTACCTATAGTTTCCTTCCTGTTATTGTCACGATACCAAAATTTTTACTTCGATACGATACCCAATTTAAATATCACGATACCAACACTTAAACGATAATATGGCAAAAACCTAAAACTGCAGGAAAAGTAAATAAAAAACACATATGACAGAACTTCTTTCTTCACCAGTGTGCAGGCTGATAATTCTGGATTTGAGCTTCATTGCTGTGAAGTTAGAATTAGATTTAATATAATTTTTAATGTTTATTATTTTCATGCTCAATAAAATTGTAAATTAGTCCTATTTGCTGTTATGCTTTTTTGCTGTTTTTTATACATTTAGGTGTTTTTGACAGTAAGATTATTGTAAAAATTTGATTACTGTAAATAATTAGAGCAATGTTATTAAAGCATAAATTGGTTTAAAATACCTGTATATACCCTTCACATATTTATGTATTTTTAAATTAATTTTATTTTTGCAACCAGATATCACTTATTAAACTAAGACTCAATAATACACCTCTGGTCTGCTTGCACGAGTAAAATAAATAAATTAAAAACACTCATTTAATGTTTGACAGCATAAACATAATGCTGGTATCACACTAACCTGTCGCTCTTTAAATTTTTTTTACAAATCGGGATGTTTGTCGGCAAGATGCTTTTGACTCCCTTCGCTTGCGTTATTTTGTAATATTTTTTGCGGACGGGCTTTGTGGTGTCCGTGGGCTTGCCCTGACTGTCGGCAATGTAAGCAAAATAATGCCATATTTTGCTTTGTACATCTGCTTTCTCAACAATTTGTGGACGGTCTGCAAGAGCACCTGTATATGCAGCCATACCTCTCATTTCGTCACCATGAAAGCCGTTGCGCAGTTGAGAGGAATAAACGCACTCAATGTGCCTTAGCCCGCAGCATGCACACTGCCCCCTGCTGTTGCACATTAGGAAATACAGCTGGCACTCAAAGTACCGGAACTAATAAAATGAAGAACCGGACCGTTTTTAAAAGCAGGGTATCGCGATAACTTTCTAGTACCGGTATATCATGCAACACTACTTCCTGTGTGTTGTTTCTTTGTATCCGCTGTCTCCAACTCCTCAAGTGGTAATCTCCAAAGACCGATAAAGTCATCTCAAAGTGTGTGTGTGGTGCAACTTACCTGGACTGTTTGTCATATCCTCTGTTATCTGCAAAAGCCTTTACTCACCTTGTACATGTTTGCTCAATAAACCACAGTAGTGTTTCACTGTGTATCTATGAGTCTGTGTTTCCTGATACTTTTCATCAGCATTTCACCATTTCATCTGAGAAAACTATCAGCAGATACACACACACACACACATAAACTCACAGCTCTTCACCACAACACGCCAAAATAAAAGACTGGCTTCACTTGTAGAAATTATGACAGAAATATATATTGTCGTTCAAAAGTTTGGGATCGGTAAGATTTGTAATGTTTTTAAAAGAAGTCTCTTCTGCTCACCAAGGCTGCATTAATTTGATTTAAACAAACAAACAAACAAACAAAAGGAATATTGTGAAATATTATTACAATTTAAAATAACCGTTTTCCATATTTTATAATATATATAAATTATTAGATATTTTAAAATGTAATTTATTCCTGTGATCAAAGCTGAATTTTCAGCATCATTACTCCAGTCTTCAGTGTCACATGATCCTTCAGAAATCATTCTAATATGATGATTTGATACTCAATAAACATTTCTGATTATTATCAATGGTGAAAACAGTTGTGCATATTTTTTTCAGGATTCTTCGATGAATAGAAAGTTCAGAAGAAATAAAACTGATTTTTTAGGGCCCCAGATGACTTGAATTCACACCACTGTAACCAACAACCTGTTTAGTTTGCTTCTGTTCAATGTAAATGTTAATGCAAAATCATAACCAGTGGAAAACACTCCTGTAAATGAGACACGACATATACCTGCAGTGTGTACGTGGCCACACACACACACGTATGCTTTCAGTTTGAGTTTCATGCTGTAAAAACTTTATTTTTAGATATGAAACCAGGCCAGCATACACACAGACACACACACACACACACACACACACACACACACACACACACACACACACACACACACACACACACACACACACACACACACATGTTTGTTTTTGTGAATTGTGGGGACTTTCCATAGACTTCAATGCATTTTACACTGAACAAACTGTACATTCTATCCCCCTACCCTGCCCCTACCCCTAAACCTAACCCTCACAGGAAACTGTGCAAACTTTTACTTTTTCACAAAAACTCATTCTATATGATTTATAAACCCATTTACATTGTGGGGACCGCTGGCTGGTCCCCACGATGTAGGTGAACTCAGGTTTATATTACATCATGGGGACATTTGGTCCCCACAATGTAATATAAACAAAAGCACAACGCTCTCACTGTAGCCTAAACATGTGTTCATTTCCACCGTCACACACCCTACATAATCACATAATACACCACTCTGTGTGTGTGTGTCCTGTAATTCTCTCTGACTCAAACCTGCAATTCACAACATGACCATTCAGACAACACACACACACACACACACACACACACACACACACACACACACACACACACACAGAGTTGGCGTGTGCTCAGGACGGAATGTGTTGCCGCAGGCCTTGAGTTTCCACAGCAAACACACTGCTGTCTTTCCGCCCCATTCCAGGACTCGCCCTGATGACATCATCCATGACATCATCCTCACCACACACTCAGGGTCAGTAACAGCACGCCTCTGAAGCGTGTCACGACACGGCAGGAGTCACATACGACCTCACAATCACCCTCAGACACAAAGAATCGTCACAGAAACAGAGAAGCACAATTTCACTCTGACATTATTTTCATGACAACTAAACACATTTAACCCCCAAATTCTCATATTATAATGCAAAAAAAAAAAAAAACAATAATGATAATAATAATAAATATTTATTATTTTAATTGTGAAGCATTGATAGTGATTTAAATGTTAAATGGTTCTATTAGTTAACTTTACAGCTAACTTGGACTAAAAATGAAAAAGACCTCTAAAGCATTTATTAATCGTAGTTAATGCATTTACTAATACATTATTAATATGAAAAATTGTATCTATTAATATTGTTTAATGACCTGAGCTCACATGAACTAACATTATTAAAGACTGTAACAAATGCATTGCTCATTGAGTGTTAATGCATTAACTGTTGCTTATTTATAAAGTGTTACAGCTTTGACTGTTCTATTTTTAACAATCACTGTATTGCAGCAATGATAACTGACTGGGAATCATCACCGAGAATAATGAAAATTGCAAACAAAAGTAAAACATCTGAACCAATTACAGTAATGAGATTTTGCAGTACAGTGATGAGAATGTGTTCAATTGTCAGGAAGATAATGTTATTCTTTCTTTCTTTCTTTCTTTCTTTCTTTCTTTCTTTCTTTCTTTCTTTCTTTCTTTCTTTCTTTCTTTCTTTTGGTTTTCGGAGTGAAATATGGCCTGGTCATTTGAATGAGATTGACCTGCATGTCATCCATTTCCAGCAGCTACAGAAGAGCAGATATATGAGAAATAATAATCTGAATCTGATCATGAACAGACTACAGTACTTGAGACGAGAACTGATCTCAGATCTGATGTGTTTCCGCTGCTCTTCCTCAAGCACACGCACAACAATTACACGTTTCTTCACAAAACCACTGTCAGAGACAGTCACACACACTACACTGAGAATGAATATACTGTAAACAACAGGAACTAGTAAAGCCAGTGACCCTTAAACACACAATCCATCCATTCTTCTTCCATTCGACAGTGTGTGAGTGTGTGTAAGGTAGAGAATCATGCTGTGTTACCTGCGTGACATCCAGCGCTGCTCTCATTCAGTCCAGAATGACTTTCATCACACACTTTCATCAGTCTCAATCACACACACACACACACACACACACACACACACACACACACACACACACACACACACACACACACACACACACACACACACACACACACACACGTATGGCAGCAGGAGGACATGCTGGATCCTGCAGTCATGTGAGTGTGAGGGCATGTGCAGACACACACACACACACACACACACACACACACACTGGAGCTGGGATCTAAATGTCTGACGCTTGACACTCAGTTTGGGAACAACTGTAAAACATTTTCAGCTGGTTAAACTTAAAAATGTGAGTTAACTCAACTTGAAGATAACCTTTGTTTCAACTCAAAATTGTCAAGACAATGCATTACTTTAAGTTTATTTTTAGTATTTTTGAGTTGAAACAAAGGTTATCTTCAAGTTGAGTTAACTCACATTTTTAAGTTTAACCAGCTGAAAATGTTTTACATATGCTCATTATTAAGGCTTGGTCTATATCAAGTGTGCTGCAAATGTTGAAAAGTGAAGCCAAATGATCGCCCCCTGGTGGCTGGCTGCAGTATAGGTCATAAAGCCAGCCCTCTCCATGTAAACGAATGGGGTGAGAGCCAAACTAAAAAATCTATTAATTACTCTTTTCTCAAAGATGGTTTCTGTAATTTTTGGTAGTTCTTATCATTCTGCCGTATGTTGAAGTGTTTTTACTTATTTATTTATTTATTTTTTAAAATATGTTTGGTCTCAGCCTCAGATGTCACGGCCCATTAGCTGGATATCTGATGCATATGGCACACAAAATATGAATCACTTCAGGAGTTTCGAAGACGTCATCTGATTGGTTGAATTCTACAGGATGTCTGTGTCACATTCTTTAACGGTCCGCCCGGAAACAAAGCCGTTGTGATGCCGAACCCCCTCAGAAAGCCGCTGTGTTTACGCGAGACTAGGTATTAGTTAGTTATTTGATGCTATACAGATGAGGCGTGCCATCATGATTGACAGCTGTGATTGACAGCTTCTCTGGGAGGCACCACAGCTCTTCTTTCAAGATCTTCGGGATGAAGCTTTAACTTTTAATTTTCCATAACTGTGATTGTTTGTTTCGCACGGACAGGTTCAGGGGGTGTGCTTAGAGGAGAGTGGGCGGGGCCTCGATCACTACTGCACAGACTCTGGCTCCGAATGACATCATCAGCAGCCGTTTCTGGGACATTCTGGTCTCAATTATTTTTTTACAGTCTATTGTCTATATATTGATATGTATGTATGTATTCACTCTGATTTCCGATAAGAGGAACATTCACAGTGTAGTGAAATAGTTTAAAATTGTTCATTTTCCGAAAATCCAGAAATTCTTTAATTCCTGTAAAATTCAGTAAAATCAAGTTAATATAATAAAGACATTTTTCAACCCAGTTTTTGACTAAATGCCACAAGGAAGACTCGATTTTCATTTATATTCAGCAAAAATAATAATATATAGTAATAAACATCAATATTTACATGAACTGAACACTGCATTCAGTGTTGAATGAATTATATATTTATCATTTATCTCACTTCATCAACCATACTGAATTATTTTTCATCACTCTGATGACTCCAGCAGTCTCTGATGAAGCTCTGCAGGTATTTTTGTCACATGACTGACTTACAGTAGTTGTTTTATCATGATCTGCTGATGGAGCTTCTGCAAGTCCATGAGAGTGAGATATTTCACACTCAGCAGAGCTCATGCTGGAGTCAGTGCAGCAGAAGAGGTGTCAGGACGACTGCTGGAGACATCACAGACTAACAGGGAACGCTCTCAGAACATTAGCTCACGTTGTGGCAAGGTTCTCTCAAAGTCGTGAACAAATATTCTTCCAGTAAATTTAATAGAATGTTCATTCAAAGTCATCTGGTTTTTAATAATGTTCTCAGACCTTTAGGACAAATCATTATTTATGTATTGTTCATGGATTGTTGTTGTTCTGCAGTGTTTTAGTTGTCTAACTTTTTAAATGTTACTGCTTGTTTCAGAACGTTCAGAGAACATTCAAAAGTAACGTTCCCATAATGTTTGAAGAATGATCAAATGGAATGTTCCCATCATGTTCACATATCCAAGAAAAAACATTATAAAACATATAAAAACTGGATATTTTGAACATTAAAAAAACATTCAGAAATAGTGTTTTAGTAACTTAATGGGAATGATAGAAAATTTGACAAATTATAGAAAATGACAATTATTAAAACATTAAACATTATATATAATTATTAATTATCACACATTTTTTGTCATTGCTTTAATTTTAACAGTAATCCTTGTTAAATTTTTATTTTTATTTGATTTGATGATTTTCAAAGATTAATTAAACTCTTATTGTTTCATGCCTTCATTTGAGTACCACAGTTTTTAAAATACATTTGTATTCAATTATAATTCCAGAAAAATTAAAACACAGAATTTCTAAAAAAAAAAAAAAAAAATAAACATTTCATAAGGCCATATTATTATGAAAAAATAATTTAAATAAATTAATAAATGGTTAAAGTTTTATGAATTCAATTGATTAGACATGTTTTTGAATGTTAAGATTAAATTAAATAATTAAAATGAAATCCAGAGGAAAAAAATAAAACAGAAATCAGGGAATTTGGGAAAAGTAACATGTAATTTGGGAAAAAATACAATGCATTTCATAGGGCCCTAAAAATATATTTTTGTTAAACTTTCAATAAATTGCTGTTAAACTGTATAAATTTAATCATTTAAATTAATTAGACATTATTTTTGATTACTAAAATTTTAATTTACCATTAAAATTAAGTGGATAAAATAGAATTTTGAAAAAAAAAAAGGTCATTTAAGGGCTCTAGGTTTATTCAAAATGATGTAGAAAGAAGAAAATGAAATTCTTTATCCAACAACAAAAGTATATTCAAGTGTTTTACGGGGATGATTTAGTTTTAACAGTGAAGAATATTACAATAAGTTTCTAATTGATTTTGATTTTGGGGTGAAATAAGAGCTGAAATTTTTGCAGGACAGAAGCGCTCAAATGAATCAGTAATGTTCCTGTCTCGCCACACAGGGTTCGTCTGAGGGTCACATGTGCTGCTGCTCTTCACACTAACCTGCAGGATCTTTTCTTTGTTGTGATTGTCACATTAAAGGCACTGGTGTCATGTGACAGACGACTGACCTCCAGTGTTCATTTAGAACGAATCCTCTGTACGACTCAGCGAGTTGACTCGGGAAGTGAACTAATCGATTCTGTTTCCTGTACTCACGACTCGGCGAACAGAATTTCGACACAGGAGACAGAATTGATCAGTTCACCTTGAGTCTCCTGGTCCAAGTCGTTCGTTCTTTCGTCACGTGACAGCCGCTTACAGGCTACGTACACGATATAGAAATGATTAGTTCATCTCCGAGTCCTTACTTCGGTCCGCTCCGGTTAGGAATGTAATGTAAAGGGGGGTCTAATGCTATTTCACACATACAGGAAAGCCGAGAGATTTTTCAACAATGTCAACTCAGACCATGAACAGAATGAATGAATAAAGCTCAGTTCTTTTTGCCGAATAAGATTCAAAGATGAAAAGAGAGAGAGATGCTAAATAAGAAATAACAGTCCGTGAACAGGAGTAAATGACACTGCTAAGACCAGGCAGCAGATGGCGAAATAAAGCGTGAGTTTAGAGGTGTACTGTACGCAGTTGCTGAAGAGAGGACGAGCGGGCCTTAATGAATATTTTACACGCCACATTATGAGTCCAGTATGCCTGCATCACATGTGCAGGATAGTGTGTGCTGGCAGATGATGACAACAACAGACGGTCAGAAGAACACCAATGTGTGCCGCCTGCTCTCTCTCTCTCTCTCTCTCTCTCTCACACACACACACACACACACACACAAATGTTAACTGAGTCCTGACAGGAAATTAAGCTGTAGCTCATAAATATTGATCATGGCTTGGAAACTTTCATGGAAGTAAAGTTGATGAATCACGCCCTCATAATAGTACATTTATTCACTGCATTCACATTAGTCATGTTACAATTATTATTCCTCACTTTACAGAAGTTATAATAACTTCACCGTCATTACACAATGAGTAACAGATCATTATATTAAGAAAAGTCATGTTTGATTAATGTAACGTCATTCATATTCATATCTGACTGTTCATTCTGATCTGTTAAACTGTAATTTCAGTTCAGATTGAATAGAGTTAAGTGTATGAAGTGTTAAGGGTATTCTGTAGTGATTCTTCATTGGGTTTGTCAGTGCCCATCTGACTGCAGACTTGAAGTGTTTCATCAGGGGCACAATGTACTGTAGTTCTTCACAGCACTATGATTAGACCTGGATTGTGCCTGTTTATTTCAGTGCTGGACTAGAAATGTCTTAGAAATCTGATCGTTTTTATCACACGCTACAGCAGCGCCATCTGCTGAGCTCACAACACACACACACACACACACACACACAGAGAGAGAGAGAGAAAGGGCACAGTCACACAACAGCTCCACATGTTCAGTGTTTAGTGACTGTAGCTTCACTGATAGTTAGCTGATCGACGAACCTGCTGTTGCGAGCAGCAGTCTACTTCAGCTGAGTGAATCAACTACTATTGAGATGTTAAAGTGATGGTTCACTCCAAAATTATCATTCTGTCATCATTTATTACTCTCATGTCAATCCAAACCTCTCTTTTTTTCTGTCGTACAGATTGGAAAGACGTGAATGTGAGTAAATAATGACAGAATGATCATTTTAGGGTGAACTATGGCTTTAACCTTACGGCTGCAGTCACATGACCATGTTTTAATTATGGAATGAAGAATGTGAAAAACATCAAACACTGATCCTGATCTAAACTCACTATTGTAATTATTTATATAGCTGGATTATCCATGTAAACTATATGATAATCCCTCCATCCATTTTCCAATCCGTTGCAGGGATAATCCAAGTCCATCCTATTATATTCATAATGAAACTGCAGATGTGAGAGTAAATGCTATAAAGGCATGAGTCACAGTTTGCCACTACACATTCTTTGTTACACAGCCCATTAGTTTCAGTTTCCCGTGCTAAATCAAACACACACCGTCATGTAAGATGGTTGTCACTCACTCGTTCACTGCCACTACAGCAATACAGATGTTCTTCTGCCAGAACAGATTGAAGAGAAACTGATCCTCATCCCGTGGGTATGAATCAATGTATATTTCAGTATATGCTAAACCAAGCACAATACACAATGATCCCGCTAGTCAAAGTGCTGATAAACCAACATTATTTGATTACCAGCTCGGATCTGTAATGAGAAGACCACGTCAGCATCAGCCCTCACTCTACTTCAGTGCATCAGCTACTGATGAATATCAGTCTTATTGAGATACGACAGGTGTTAATCTCTGCACATGTAACTGGTTCTACTCGACCCGCTCCGAGCGGGACTCGACCCGTGGCGCTCTAACGAGGGGGCTAAAGCCCGCAGCCTCTAGTGTCAGTAGCTCGTGAGATCAGGGGAGTGGGTTTTACGTGCACAGGTCTTGATAGCCTACAACAGTCACACTCACCCCCTAAACCTCACTCCCATCCGGGTCACAGCACCAAATGTAACCGGTTCTACTCGACCTGCTCCAAGTAGGACTTAAACCATGGCATCTGGCATGGGAGTCGGGCACTCTAACAAGGAGGCTAAAGACCGCACACAGCAAAATCTCCAGAGTTAAATCAACTCTGCTCAGAGTACTTATGGTCCCTCTCTAATTCACGAGTTCACACTTACAAATAATCAGATAGTCTATAGTATGCATATTTGGCTTGCTGTCCGAGGAGAGGGCTCCGAGCTCTGTATTTTGGCCCGAACCCAGAGTATTCCCCCCATATTCTGGTTAGGAAAGTAACCAGGCAGGTGTGAGGAGACGGGTGGTGGAGGGATGCTGTCAAATTGTCGAGGAATATGGGTGAGTGTCTATATATATATGCTTTCACTCATGCTGATTGGGTAGATATGTTGATTTACTGATTGCTAACAGCTGGCTGAAATGACGTGATGATAAGTCAGATTATTTGAACGTTGCTCCTCCTGAATTTTGTTAATAAAACATCATATAGTGTTAAAATAACATTAAAGAAGACTTAAAGTTAATGAGATAATTAAGCAATCAATTACGTGATGATTGCATTAGTGATGAACACCTGCTGTTAACAAGCAGAATCACTGAAGAAAAGAGAAACACAAGAACTACAAGTGACTTCAGACACAGCCTTATTAATTGCTTAATTATCTCATTAACTTTAACTCTGCTTCAGTGTTACTTTAACACCATTTAGAGAGGGACCATATGTACTCCGAGCAGAGCTGATTTAACTCTGGGGATTTTGTGCAGACTCTAGCATCAGTTGCTAGTTTACACACACAGCTATTACTGGCCTATGACAGTTACGCACACACAGATTCACATATACTGAAAAATTGCAATTACTTTGAGTGAAATGTGACCTAGACATGATAAAGTGAAATTCACCCAAATTCAAACTGAATTACAGGTAGAAATGTCTTTTCTGCCCCAAAACTATGAATAAAGGACCAGTGAAGTGCATGATTTCTGCTCCATCAGCAGCACCATAAAATAAAGACTGTTCCAAAATAGGCTTCCTAAACACTTCTTCTATTGGTTTATTGGAAATGACATACTGGAACAGCGTTGGGTGATTCTGTTCTGATCCTGGAGATCTGCCTACCTGTACCTGAGTTTAGATCCAACCCTGATCCAACACACCTGTCTGTCATTATCATCTTAATTTCTGTGTCAGCTTCATCAGGGTTGGAGCTGTACTTTGCAGGAAGGTAGATCTCCAGGAACAGGTCTGGTCACCCCTGTACTAGAAAGTATTGAAACACTTCCCATTTCAGTAAATGTGAACCAATCCTCAACCCCAGCAATCATGAACTTCACATGATCTCCAGCAGCATCAATGACACATGTGGACTCACGTTGGTGGAGTTGGTCCGGATCAGGCCATGGTTGTGGTTCTGTTGCTCTCTGAACTGAAGGCCCGCCAAGTGTCTTTCCAGAGCAGCCCAGTCCATGGCTGGAAGTTGGCTTTCCTCCACAAATTCTTCTCTGTATCGTCCCAGCCCAATCCCACCAGCTTCCCGTCCTGTGACGGCGCTTCCGTGGCTGGCTTTGCCTAAAGTCTTACCCTCACAGGGTGAGAGGGGGTGGTCGCAGGGCACAATGGAGTTGCCGTTCTGCTTTAGTTCCTGGGGCATGGAGGTGGCGGCGTGAGCTGCGAGAGGGGCGGCAGGTGCTTTGACGCTCTGGAGCTCCTCTGCCAGGCTGCGGCTGTTAACAGAGCCTTGGAACACTCCGGTCTGGCTGAAGTCCTGATGCTGGTTGTCTGCATAGTTCCCACCGTACTCCCTCTCCCAGTCCACCAGCACTCTCTTCTTGTACTGCTGGTAGTCCTCATCCTCCTCATAGTCCTCCAGTCCGGCCAGCTCCAGACTGGGAGAGGACTTGTACTCAGAACATGGCGTCACCTTGTTGGAGTTGGACTCAGAGCTGGAGCGACTGGAAGTATCGCTGCCCAGATCCATGCCATCCTCCCGGTAATCCTGAGAAAAAGACATAATAGCGCATTAAATTACAGGCATAAACATTCAACTTTGTGTCATTTTTTCTAAATTATAATAAAGAAAGATGAAGTGCATACATCTGTTACAGCCAAATTCCACACCAGTTACTGCTTTGAAGACCATATTCACTAGTCCACATGTGCCTATACAGCAGAATAATCTCACTGCACTTCAATCTTCATTATTTTCATCTTTAAAATGATTGGTCATTGAGACGGTACATCAGAGATATCATCAATTTTGGAAAGACGGTCCCAAATTCAACCCAGTATTCTGGTATGCATACACCATCCATCCACTAGGAGGCACCACTGAAAGCAAATGTACATTTTTATTAGTATACTCTGAAAAATAAAGGTTCCAAAAGGGAGGTTTCAAATATTTGCTTAGTTCTCACCAAACCTCGCTCTATTTTGCTGTGGATCATTAAACTGTTACGCTGCCACAGAAGTCTGTCCAAAATCAATTTTGTGAGTTGACTTCATGTGGAAACGCTGCCTAGAAAGTCACTGCCTAATAAGGTACGTTTTCGGACGCAGCTATGAAGTGGGTATTTCAGATAAAGGAGTGTCTGAAATAGCCCCCCATACCCTTAAATAGGGCCATTTGTAATGGTGTCCGAAACCATAGTGGACGCTATTGAGTCCATTCAATCCATTCATTCCATTCCATTCAGTCCATTCATTGGAAATCCCTGCCATAAAAGAACCTTTTCAGTTCCAGAAGAAAGAACTTTTCATTGAACAATTTTTAAAAGAACCATTTTAAAAGTGTGGTTGATTATGATTTGACTTTTTTAACTTTAGTTAGTGTGTAATGTTGCTGCATCTGCAAAGTTACGACACTCAAAGTTCAATGCAAAGAGAGATATTTACTTTTACAGAAATCAATTAAGGACTACAACAAACAGCTGGTATGGACTACAACAAGCTTCTTCCTGGATTAGTGACATCACTAACCCTAACATTTGCATAAACCCCGCCCCTGAGAACACACAACAAAGGGGGCGGGGCCATGTTGGGCTGCTTTAGAGAAGAGGAAGAGTTGTTGTAGTCGAGTGTTGTTGTCATGCCGTCATTTTACACCGGACTGCTTCACAAACGAGGGTCAATTCAACACAAAAGATGAACATGACGGCACATGCTAGTGGATGAGTTGAATCAAATCCACAGCAACTACATCAATTTATCCACTAACCATTCAGAAACGTCTAAAAGTTGTAACTTCTTCCTGAGTCTCTCCATCAGTGTCGACTCCGGTTTGAACAATGTAAGGATGAACACTTTCCTCATTTTGGCTGCGTGAGATTCTCCAGCTTTGTTGTTGTTGAGCTGTTAAAGCTCCGCCCTCTTCTGGAGCAGCAGCTCATTTGCATTTAAAGGGACACACACAAAAACGGCGTGTTTTTGCTCACACCCAAATAGAGGCAAATTTGACAAGCTATAATAAATGATCTGTGGGGGATTTTGAGCTGAAACTTCACACACACATTCTGGAGACACCAGAGACTTATATTACATCTTGTGAAAGGGGCATTATAGGTCCACTTTAGTCATCTGAAGAGCTTTTTTTCCATTATAAAGAACCTTTTGTGGAATGGAAAGGTTGCATGGATGTTAAAGGTTCTTCATGGAACCATCAATGCCAGTAAATAACTTTTATTTTTAGAGTGCAACTGCAGAACTGTAATCATTTGCAAACATGAAATTTGGTATGAACATGCAAAGAGGATTGTATGACAATTGGCCTCATGGTGGTGCTATAATCCAGAGTTTCCCAACCCTGTACCTCCTGGAGGCACACATCAGCACACATTTTGGATGTCTCCCTCATCTGACCCCTCTATTTCTGGTCTTGGAGTCTCTACTGACAAGCTGATGAGTTGATTTTGGTGTGTTTGATTAGGAAGAACTGGAAGATGTGTAGTGTTGGTGTGCCTCCAGGAACAGGGTTGAGAAAACACTGCTATAATCAATAAATTTATCTTTTACCTTCTGTCATAGCAATCTTAAGGGCGAGAATCCTTAGCCCTGTCCCAAATTAAGCACTTGAGGGGTTTTGCAGCAGCCACCGTGTATGTAATGCCCATGAATCTACCGGACCGCAGCGTGTCCCGATTGTCACTTTAGCTTTGAGGCCGTTATGTGTCCTGAATGAGCACTTCTGCAGGAACACAGCCGACAAACCTGACAATCTGCGACATTAAAACTGTGTGGAGTAGAGCGGCATTTGAATCTAGAGCCTGATTCAGCCTTATTGATTTTTCAGTGAAGTAACATTTTTCAAACTCAGATCAGACACACACCCTGGACAAAAAGGTATCAAAATTCATCAGATGGTTTGGTGTATAAGAGATTGTTTTAGGCATGACCCATAATAACCTCTATTATGTGTCTTCTAACTAGGACAGTCTTGGTCCTTGGTATTGATGCAGGAGTCTGATCTGGAGTCAATCCACTTGTCTTCACCGCAGAAACAGACGGATCTTGGCTGAAAATTACAACACCCTCGAAGCAGGAATGCGAGGGGCGTGATAACCTCAACTCTTCAGAGCAACAACAACTACTGAATCTGACAAGGCTGAAGTTAGTTAATTAACAAAGCCTTCCTGTAGCTCAAACTGTAGAGCACTGAACTAGCAACACCAAGGTCATGGGTTTGATTCCTAAGGAAAGCAAAAACTGATCAAATGTGTATCTTGAGGAGCTAAAAAGTGTCTGCCAAATGCATAAATGTAAGTTAACACAAATTTCCTAATGCAACCCATGTACAGTGTGCCTCATTGCACACCGTCTAAAACAACTTCATTTTTACTGTTTATCTCAAATAAACATGCTGTTATTTACAAATACAATGTGTGAATTGAATTCTAGAAATGTACTTGTTATATATTTAAATAACCTGAGACCATTGCATCAGAGCAGCTCATAACAGCATAACACGCTGAGTTAAATTCTTAAAATGTTTTATTAAATGGTAATGTAATATTATATTATTTACATACAAGGCCACAATGCCCTGTATTTGTTTGCGGGCAGGTTGTGTTCTTCTCAGTAAGGTGTGAGTTCAGCTCTCATGTGGTTCAGATCTCCAGGGCACATTTCATTAGAACAGGGGTATCTGAGGACACATGCCAAATCTGGAGCTAGGGGGCGCTATTACTATTATTTTATATTACAGTATATTATTGTGTGTAAAACAGCCATGTCAATAAATCAAATAAGCCAATTTCACTCTGAACTGGCAGAGAGAAACAGTCTTTAAGTTCAGTGAGGACTGTGATTGGCCCCTGAAAGCGAACACACAAAAACAGCACATGGGACTTCCTTCCTGAGCTGGAGCTCCTGGTACAGTGACACACACTTCCTCTCGGAGTGATCCTTCACCTGCACAGGATGTGACTTTCAACGCCTAACAATCAAGAATAAAACTCCTTCAGAACAGGCCTGGTGGAGCTGACGGACCAGCGCTGCACAGATGAGCATTATTACACATTTATGCTACAATGAATCAACTGAAAAATACAACACACTCACAGCTAGAGCGTTTCAGCGCAAAGACACTCAAGTTATGAATGGAAAGCAAGCCTGAGATACAGAATGTGCTCACAGATCATGTCCTAAATGTGTGAAGTACATGTGCATGAACAGAGAAATAACGTGATGATATGGGCTGATGCGGGGACGGCTGTTAATCTAAACACCATAAAAATATTTGTACATTTAAAACAAATGGGTGTAGAAAAGTCAGAAGGACATGTAAGAAAAACATGATCTGTCCTCAGATCCCCTGCTGCAGGAGAACCTCCAACATTTAGTGGCTCTTGTTACATCAGTGCTTTTACTGTGTGTTTTAATTTTTATTTTTCTTTGCGTGTATTATTTATGATGGTTTTAAACAAATTGTAGAAGAAAATAAGGGTTACACTTTATTTGAAGGTGTCCTTGTGATAGTATAATTATGCAAATAAGTACTGTTGTTATTATTAACTACATGTAATAACTATACTATAGGGTTAGAGTTTGATTTAGGGTTAGTTGTATGTAATTATGCATAATTAATTGTAATTACTACATATGTAACATGTACATATGACACTGTAAAATAAAGTGTTACCAAAATAAGCAATTGGAAACAATGAAAAAGGTTATAGTTAGTAAGATTTAACTCCCATGTAACTAGACCCAGTTAAATATTATATATATATATATATATATATATATATATATATATATATATATATATACACACTACACAATTATACGTATATCATAATACACAGTTATGAACACTTCAAGTCTCTGAATGAATCAGTGAATCAAACAATCAATGCGTTCAAATGTGAAACATCTTTGCTTTCAGAAACGGTTTTTCAGAGCTGCAGGTAAAGCTGTTCATAAATGTAGTGGCATATACTGTAAATATATAATGACACATGGCATATATATAAAATATATATATATATATATATATATACACACACACCTATATTGGCCATGACTGAACACTCGCAGCTTACATTCTTCATCTGTCAAAGCCTGCCCATTCTGAAGCTTTATGATCAACTAAAGGCTTTTAATGAAGTCTGTTTATAGAACAAATGCTCTTACATCGACACTTAAGACATGATGAGTCCTCGCGTGATTTGTCGAGATCAGAGCTTTAATCTCACGAGACACCGGCCTTTTAACACTAATGCCGCTGTCCGTCATGCAGATTTCCGTTCATTATGTTTTTTTTTCTTCTTTTTTTTCGTTTATTTATATATAAGTGATTGAAGACGAACATAAATGTGTTAGAAACAGCTGTGGTATTACACACGAGCGCGCGCGCGCGCACACACACACACACACACACACACACACACACACACACACACAGCGGTACAAAATTCACCCATTTTACTTGAGTCATTCAGTTCTCTAATGATGTCAGCGCATTCGTGTAATGCATTACACTCATATCTCACGCACACCCGGAGCGCGACGTGTTCGTGTGTTTTTTACAGTATAACATCAGTAATAACACACAGAGCTCCTCATTAAACCTCTTCGGCATTAAAGTAGCGCTCAGTCTGCAGTGTTTAAATGATCTCAGTCAGTCTGAAATGATGTCATGTTTCTAAAAGAGTCCTCACACCCTCCCATTAAACATCACAGCAGCAGCAGCACAAGACACATCTCACGGGAGCGAGCGCGCTCAAACTCCAGATACGATTCTTCTTCATATTTCAATGAAATCACCAAAGAGCCGAGGAGAATCCCTTAAGATCAGTGCCATAATCACAGAGAACTTACTGTCATCTTCTCTGCCGGCTCTTCAGTCTCAGGACATGTTTCTGTGGCAGGATGACGGAACACGGCTCGAGGTTTCGGCTCCAGACGCGCGAGAGCGGAGACCGTCCGCGGTGTAAGTCATGGCGGATCTCCACTGCTTCAAAACGCCCCGGCGGCTCTCCAGCGGCCAGACGAGATAACACAAACCCTCCCTCCGAGGAGCTGTCTCAACACCTACTGAGCTGCCTAGATAGACAGCAACTGTGACGCGCTCCGAATCAGCTGAGTGCGTGCGTGCGTGCGCGGGTGAGGGAGTGAGTGAGTGAGTGCGCGCGCTAGCGCTGCCTGTGATGGACAAAAATGTAGAAAAAAAATCAATGCAGGGACCTATGCTATATGTCACCCCTAAACACTGCACACTAATAAATTGCCCAAATAGGCTATGCTGCTCTTACTGTCCAACAATCTTGGATTGTGTCTTTATCGTGTCCATACTGTACTTGCCTCCTGCCTAACGTGTTGTTCCTATATTGACCAACACGTGGCATTAGCCCAATGCCCAAAAATGATCCCCTCCAGAGGAAGTCATGTGTCCTATATGGGTCATTAATCATTCATCATCCTTCATTCCACTATGTTTCCATCCACATATTTGTGGGAATTTTGACAGGAAACGACAAGCCATAAATTCTAAAAATGTGCATTAAAATGTATGCGCTCAACTGAGGTAGGTATATATCAGAAGACATAAGCACAAACTATGATGGAAACACATTTACTGAATATTAAAAAAACACTCATGTGACTTTGCCTCATCAGAGGTTGTGATTGGACAACTGGACTGACCAGTGGACCAATCACATCGCAGCATCTCAAATGTTGGTTTGGTGGTTCTGAAAGTCAAAGTCTGTCAGAATGATTTGGTTTAATCCCTCCAGAAGTGTCTCACATGATTGTGTTCCCAAACACCGTCATCCGAACGCAAGATCACGTGACAGCGTTTATTGTGTTTCATCTGCCGCTCTGAGACAAACTCATTAACTGCCATTACTGATATTTTTGCCAGTGCCAAGGTAAATTCACAATGTTGGATAGAAGTCCGTCTAATGAGAGGAGAAGAGACACAAGCAGAAGCACAGAGTTCATTATGACGGTCATCTGCTCACACATGCTGATCCAGATTTCAGTCTAAAGCAAAGCTTTATTCTTCAGCTTCTTCTGGATTGCAGAAACTCACCGAACCATATGCTATTTTATGTTAATTACTTTTTTATAGAACTGTTGCATTAATAAGGAGTGCTGTACTGTGATTATGGCTGAATCACGACTGTGCTTATATTCAATACAACAGCACTCCTCTTCGTGTCATATTGATTAAAGGGGTCCTATAACATCAGTCTCTGGTGTCTCCAGAATGTGTGTGTGAAGTTTCAGCTCAAAATCCCCCACAGATCATTTATTACAGCTTGTCAAATTTGCCTCTATTTGGGTGTGAGCAAAAACACGCCGTTTTTGTGTGTGTCTCTTTAAATGCAAATGAGCTGCTGCTTTCCAGAAGAGGGCGGAGCTTTAACAGCTCAACAACAACAAAGCTGGAGAATCTCACACAGCCAAAATGAGGAAAGTGTTCAGCCTTACATTGTTCAAACCGGAGTCGACACTGATGGAGAGACTCAGGAAGAAGTTACAACTTTTAGACGTTTCTGAATGGTTAGTGGATAAATTGATGTAGTTGCTGTGGAGTTGATTCAACTCATCCACTAGCATGTGCCGTCATGTTCATCTTTTGTGTTGAATTGACCCTCGTTTGTGAAGCAGTCCGGTGTAAAATGACGGCATGACAACAACACTCGACTACAACAACTCTTCCTCTTCTCTAAAGCAGCCCAACATGGCCCCGCCCCCTTTGTTGTGTGTTTTCAGGGGCGGGGTTTATGCAAATGGTAGGGTTTGTGATGTCACTAACACAGGAAGAAGCTCATTGTAGTCCCTACCAGCCATTTTTTGTAGTCCTTAAAAAGTGATTTCTGTAAAAGAAAATATCTCTCTTTGCACTGAACTTTGAGCGTCGTAACTTTGCAGATGTTGTTTGTGATCAAACAGCAACATTACACACTAACTAAAGTTAAATCATAATCAAGGACCCCTTTAAATATTAATATTCATGTAGTTCAGGTAAATCATGCTGCTATATCAGCCCTACAGCCCTTTTGCAGACCCAACAAGAAAATGTACATACAATGTATTTATAGGGTTAATATGCAAATTGTATAAACATAACATTCAAATATGTTCTGAAATTTTCTCTTAAAGTTAGCATGAAATGAAAATCCACACTATCAATTTTCTAAATGCATCTTATTGATTTTATTGTGAATGATTCATCTGTGCATTTGTAACTTTTTTTTTTTTTGAGCTCCTAATTTTTAACCAGAATGTCATAATTGTGTCTAATGGTGAATGTGAGACTTCTCTCTGCTGACTTCTTCATTCATTCAGTTGTCCTGTTGTCCCAAGCCCTGTTCGATTTTTCTTCTTTTTTCGATCATCCATTTCACTCAGATGTATGTCACGATACAGGAGAAAAGATCTGTCGATGCACTCTGAGGAAAAAAGTAGTGGACTACAAAAGCTGTCACTGGGACGGTTCTAATATTTACCTTTTACGTACTAATATGAACACTTTTGGTACCAATATGTACCTTTGAGTTACATATTTACTTATTTTGAACCACCCCAGCAACAGCTTTTGTACCGTTTTTTTCCAGAGAGTGTGCTTGCTTTACTTTCCAACTTTAGTCTTCTACAGACGCACTTGAAACGGTTTCAGAGTGAAAAGCATGTACATGTTAAGGCCGCCCGCATAAAACTGAACATGTAGATATTCACTTTGAGGGTATTTGCATTAATATCTCACTGTCGCTTTAATTTCTTGCTGCTCTCTTTTTACCGTGCTGAAGGATATTGTGAGCGATGTGCCCTGATTAGAACAGCAGCTCGACGGAAGAAACAACGCTGTTTTAGATGTTCCATTTGTATAGAGATGAGAAATGAGGCTAAGCATGGAAATACCAGTTTAATGGTCTATATTTTTTGAGTCAGGGAAGGGGATCGATTAGAAATGTTGATGTAGTCAGTTCTTTAAGTAGGCAGTGCAGTAAGGCAGCCCGTGTCTCTCTCTCACTCAATCTCTGTTTCTTGAGTCTCAGCTGATGTGGTTCAGTTTGACGGCTGCAGTCTTCAGCGGCTCCCACTGTTTCCCGCAGATACTGTGGGCACGAGAGGAAAGACGTCACAGGAACCTCACTGCACTCACTGACCTCACCAGCAAACACAAAAACAGCGACGCAGACAGGAATAGCATATCCACTGCTGGCCAAGCAACACCACCTCATTTTTTCTTTTTTTGCATGTTAACTCAGAGTAATGCACATCAATGGTTTTGTTTGGTACTGACTCACTAGATTTAAACAAGATACTCATTACAGTCACGTGATGCAGTTGGAACCAATGTCGGCTTTGAGCTTCTGTGTCGGTGGGTATTTTAGGCACATTCTCTGCACTTTCAGACAAACCTGTCCTTAAGCACCCTACTGCACATTTCGGATAATTCCTTCATCGGACACACTCAGTTCAAGTCTTGCAGTCTCTACTAACAAACCGATGTGCTGAATCAGGTGTGTTGGATGAGGTTGCAATTTTTAAAGACTTTATAGTCATTTGGGAACTTGTGTGTGGAGATCCAGCTGTTATTCACTGATTACAAAAAGTGAACATAGTAAAAGTTGTGTCATTGCTGTCAGGAGCATGAAATATTGTACTCAGTAGTTGAGAGTATGCACTTTTAACAATTGCTGAAAGACAATTAATTCATCCAAATTGAAGGGCCAAGTGCCCAACTAAATGGAACACTGATCACCATAACGGTGAATTCAAAAAGACTTCAACAACTTTTATACATGTACCATGTGAAATAAATAAAGCCAAACTGGTTTATAATAAGTGAACAGGGTGATGATGAAACATCCTCTAGTGAGATATCGATTTCATCGGAGGCTGTGTTCTTCTGCTGTCTGCTCGTCTCTTCTCTATTTTCAGTTCTTGTTGTTCCTCTCGTCTTCAGTCATTCTGCTTGTTAACTGTAGGTGTATCATCACTAATGAACAATCATCACTTGCAGTTAAATAGTGAAATCAGGTAGATTCATTCTACAACACTGATCATCTGTAGGACCATATGAAAACTAAGTGTTCGTTTTACACTCAGAATTTTGCCAATAAACCAATAAACATGTTTTTCTTTATTAAATAATGTTTTTTTTTTCACTAGAATATACTTAAGGTGTTGTTTTCCATCTATTTACACACTGTAAATACACTAAACAATGTGATTTTTATAGTCTATTTTTTCCTTCCCCCCACAGCCCTAAGACAGCTCAATCAATGGACCATTAGTGTCCACCTAGAACTCAGCACAGCAATTGATAAAGTTTACCACAGCATGGCACAAACGCTGAACTTCTTTAGCTAGCATCCTACCTCAGCAATTAGCAAAATGTACTTTCTTTTGAAAGCACAAAGCACCTCCAGTCTTGTGGAGTTCCCCAAGGCTCTGTTTTAGGACCTCTACTTTTTGTTTTCTATGTGCTTCCTCTAAAACAAACAACAGCAGCAAACAAACAAAATCATCAGCATGGAAAATACTGTCCATTGCTATGCAGACAACAAACAAATGCATATCTGTTCAGAGGCCAGGTCAGACTCCTCCCCCCCTCAAATCCTCCTGTATCCGTGACCTTAGGCCACTAACTTTTTAAACCTCAACCCTGGAAAAGTTTTGCTAGTTTGCTAGTGTAGACCTCAAGTGCCTTGTTTCACATTACTCTCATCTACGCCTATGGCTGATTTGATTCACCCAGACACTCCTGCTTGGCTTCTCAGGTCCTGTGGATCCAATTTATTAATGTTTTTCAAGTTCATATTGTCTTCTGTGAGTGGCAGGGATTTCTGTGGTTCTCTCTCTAGCATATTTGAAATTTCACCCCCCCCCACACTTTCAAATCCCTGTTGTTGTGTTATTGAAAAGTTTGTCTTTTTGCTGTTTTATTTTATTTATTTATTTATTTTTGCCTCTTTTTATACTTTATCATGTCTCTTATGTGGAATCCAATCTGTGCTGTGAAATGACCTTGGGTTTGTGAAAAGTGCTATTCACCTGTTTCAGCGGGGCGCTACTGTAAAAGAGAACGTGGGTACAACTTCCGGTGAGGCGGCGGAAGTAACATACCAATGGTATTTTGTGTGCTAATTAGCGAAGAGGCTAAGTGGTTTTTGGATCATTGTTTACTTTGTAAAGTTGCAAATCTTTATGAGAGATGTCGCTACGGCGCTCAGGGACAACATCTCAGTTTACTACATTCTTAGTTAATAATATCACACAATAAACAGTTTTAGTGCCCTTAATTTCCCTTTACTTTACTGACCTTCCACAAAAGTGCTGCTGCATGACTAGAGCATCCTGACCCTGCAATACACGAACAACCCGCTGTCTGTACTTCCCGTCACTGATGCACCAAAGCCATATGATGTGATATTTTACTCCTAACATGTCGTGCGTGCCAGAGCAGGTTGCGTTTCCACAGACATGCGATGCTAAAGGCTTCTTATGCTAACCACTGCGATAATAAATACACACGTTTATGGAAAATATCAGAGACTGCTTGAGGAACGAAGACAATTCTTATGTGATTATAATCGTGTATTTATTTGGTTTAATGTTTAATCTGTCTCTTCCCTGTGCCCGTTGATTCCTGACAAATGCATATCTTTCACAGATTCACACACTCTGGTTGACTCGTATAACTCATAACTCCTGTTGTCTTCTCTTGAGCTCCCTCTGTTGCTCTGGCTGAAAGGATCAGGATAGATAGATGAGAGATCGCGCAAACATCCTCGGATAGCAATCATCGCATAATTTAGAGGAAAATAAATAGAAATGCTCAGAAAAGTGACGTAAACATAGGGTATGTTATCAATATATTTCTAAATGTGTAAGCCTTTTGGACTTAAAAGCCTTAGTGGAGTTGTTTTTTGTGTTCTTGTGATCGTAAATAAATGGAAGCAGGCCTAACTGAATAGGTCTGTGTTTTCTTTTTATGTCAATATAAATATCAGTTAGATTTAGCATGATTGATGTGCACTCCTGACATAAATTAATACATTACTATTACTGTAACATTTTTTATTGTAAAACATTGTTTAAATATTGATGCGGGAATCTTAAATCTTTAAGTAAAAAACAAACGTTCGCAATTTTGGATCGTTAAATCTTGAATGACTGTCATCTGTTGAATGAATGAGTGTCACGTCCAGCTTGTTTACTTCGAACCGGAAGACGCTACCATGTTTGACGCAAGGCCTCATGGGGCGTAGGAAACTTGTGGATAGAAATAAAACAGTATGTCCATATATTATTTGAGAGACTGCATATGTACATGTAATAATTCACCAAAGTTAACAGCATGAAAATAGTGGAAAAAAATATAAACTTACATTGTAACCATTACAATCAAAAGCTTTATAGGATTAGTTCACTTCAGAATTAAAATGTCCTGATAATTTACTCTCCTCCATGTAATCCAATATGTTCATGTCTTTCTTTCTTCAGTGGAAAAGAAATGAAGGTTTTTAAGGAAAACATTCCAGGATTATTCTCCATACACTGGGGTTCAACGGGTTGAAGGTCCAAATGTCAGTTTCAGAGCAGCTTCAAAGAGCTCTACATGATCCCAGACGAGGAATAAGAGTCTGATCTAGAGAAAATTGTATATGCTTTATAAACACAAATGATTGCCTTCCAAGTGCTTCCGCTTTCCGTATTCTTCCAAAAGCTTACGCCGTATGTCCTACACCTTCCCTATTCAACTTACAGAATGAAAGCGGCGCCAGTTTCGTAAATCGACTGAAGCAAGAAAGACGTGAACATCTTGGATGACTTGGGGGTGAGTAAATAATCAGGAACATTTTATTTGAAAGTGAACTAATCCTTTAATCCTTGTTTCACATGTTCATGTCTGGTTAAATGAATACATGATCACAATACTTTGACACACTTACGATAACAGAATACCTCCTGATTGTAACACTGAAACATGCATTTTGTGCGAAGCTGCTTTGAAACGATATGCATTGGAGTTTGTTTGTCCATATAATCTTCACGTACACGCTAAACAGTTTTGGCTTGCTGTCCGTTATAGAGGGACTCGGGAGGATATTCTACTCGAGCTCGGATTTGCCCTGATGATTACATATGTGAAATTCATAAAGCAGGAGAAGGGAAAGAGGAGAACTGAAGCTGGGAAGAAATAAGAGGCTGCTTTTATATCCTGGTAATAATCAGAAGATTACCTCCTCAACTTACATTTAATAACTCGAGTTGTGAAATAGACATGAATTGAGAAAGTGTGCTTGTTTTTTATCATCTTGTCCCATAGTGTTGTTTAAACGCTATGGCAGGCGTCTCTGCATGACGTTCTGTTTATGTCTCTGCACTGAAGTCCTTGAAACAGGAAACCCAGCATGCACTGCTCTCAGTCGCTCTCCTCTCCATCTCTTAGTATTTTTGTTTCATTGTCTGGAAATAATGTGCGCATACTGAATTCCAGCTGAAAGAAATGCTTAGACTTTACAGTGTTATGATGTGATGGCAAGTAAATACTGAGCAGGGCCAGAGCAATATGAACTCTTCACACCTGCCCTGGCACTCCCTGACAACTGTGTTCAGCTCGACTGAAGAAGCTATCAGCATGAAATCACTACAAGCTTATTACTGACAGCAGGATCAGAAAGACAGAAAAACACCTCTGGCTCCTCCACCTCAGTGGCATTCAGAAGACAAACTGACAGAGAAACTGAAGCTTGTGCGCTTCTGATGCACTCACTGACTCTGACAAGACAAGCAAAGGGTGACCTTGATGTTTCCGCTAAGAAAAAGCTTTTTGACTTCATAGACTGGACTTCATAGACTCTACTCAAGCATGTGTGCATGCATGTAAAGTAACTGCAGCAGTAGTGAAAGCAAAAATGGCAGTGACACTCCAGTTCTCACTATTAACTAGTTGGTTATTATCATGCATATTACTAGGATATTTGCTGTTTATTAGTACTTATGAAGCACATATTAATGCCTTGGGTCCTATTTTAACGATCTAAGCTCATGGTTAAAGCGCACAGTGCCGTGTCCGAATACTCTTTTGCTAGTTTAAGGACGGGAAAAATGGCCGGCATCTAGAGATGGTCTAAAAGGGTTGTACGTAGTCTTGATGAGTAATGGGTGTGTTTTGGGCATAATGTGCAATAAACCAACAGAGTCTCGTCTCCCATTCCCTTTAAAAGCCAGTTGCACCATGGTGGAATTTGTAAGCGGGAATAACTGAACGCTTCTCCAGAGAGTAGTGTTGTAGTCAAGACCAATGTGTGTTGAGGCCAAGACTAGCACTCCTCAAATTCATCTGAAACATCCTCATTTACTGCCTGAGGAATGTCTTATTTTTTAACAGTAAATATGATTATAATAAGACACTATATAGAGCTGTTACCAGTCAAATGAAACAACTAACAACAAAATTCATCTTTGCGCAGCAGGGCTGGCACAGAAGCAGCATCTGAATTAGTAAAATTACAAAAGCATGAATAATGTTGGACAGATTTTGGACCTGGCACAACAGTTTAAATAAATCAAATTAGAAACAAGTTATTGATTGCAGCTGAAGCAGGAAATTTTACAGCCAATCACATTAATGATGTTAATAAATAAATCCGACAATTTGGTGTTGTCCCCACAGTTGTGGTCTTGACCGGTCATGAAACAAAATCCTGAGTCCTCATAGTCTGAGACCAAGACAAGTACAAATGACAAGACCAAGACCTTCAAAAAATGGTCTTAAAACCGGTCTCAAGTGCTACAACACTACCAGAGATGAATCCTTTTATTTTTAATATTTGGCATTTTTGTGTGCTGCTGCTGCGCGTCCCTGTGTGTGTAACAAGCACGCTGTGCACCCGCATATAGGCACATATTACTGACACACCCTTTAATTAAAAAAAAAAATACTGCGCCATTGACTTTAGACCAGTTTTCAGTTGGTCAATGGCGCAGTCGTTTTCAGTTGCTTCAAAATAGCAACGTGCCAACAGTGTGCCTGATCACACCTCATTTTCAGACCAGCACGCCCATGGGTGAACAGATGGGCGCAAGTGCATTTGCTATTTAAACAATGTTGCACAGGACGTGAAAATGATAACTTTGTAGAGCTGAAACTAGCAAAAAACACTTGCGTTGCACATACCATTGCTTTGCACCAAGTGTATGACAGGGCCCTTATTCTGCATGATCATATTCCACATGCCTTAAAGGTGCCGTACAACGTCTTTTCACAAGATGTAATATAAATCTAAGGTGTCCCCTGAATGTGTCTGTGAAGTTTCAGCTCAAAATACCCCATAGATTTTTTTTATTCATTTTTTTAACTGCCTATTTTGGGGCATCATTATAAATGAGCCGATTCAGGCTGCGGCCCCTTTAAATGCTTCTGCTCCCCACCCCTGAGCTCTCGACTATAATACAGTGCATAAACAAAGTTCACACAGCTAATATAACCCTCAAATGGATCTTTACAAAGTGTTTGTCATGCATACTGCATTCATGCGTCGGATCATGTGAGTATAGTATTCATTTGGATGTTTACATTGATTCTGAATGAGTCTGATAATGCTCTGTGGCTAAAGCTAACATTACACACTGTTGGAGAGATTTATAAAGAATGAAGTTGTGTTTATGAATTATACAGACTGCAAGTGTTTAATAATGAAAATAGCAATGGCTCTTGTCTCCGTGAATACAGTAAGAAACGATGGTAACTTTAACCACATTTAACAGTACATTAGCAACATGCTAACGAAACATTTAGAAAGACAATTTACAAATATCACTAAAAATATCATGATATCATGGATCATGTCAGTTATTATCGCTCCATCTGCCATTTTTCACTGTTGTTCTTGCTTGCTTACCTAGTCTGATGATTCAGCTGTGCACAGATCCAGACGTTAATACTGGCTGCCCTTGTGTAATGCCTTGAACATGAGCTGGCATATGCAAATATTGGGGTCGTACATATTAATGATCCCGACTGTTACGTAACAGTCGGTGTTATGTTGAGATTCGCCTGTTCTTCAGAGGTCTTTTAAACAAATGAGATTTATGTAAGAAGGAGGAAACAATGGAGTTTGAGACTCACTGCATGTCATTTCCATGTACTGAACTCTTGTTATTCAACTATGCCGAGATAAATTCATTTTTTGAATCTAGGGCACCTTTAATCCTACCCAATACCTAAACTTAACAACTACCTTACTAACTATTAATAAGCAGTAATTAGGAGTTTAATGAGGCAAAAGTCATAGTTAATAGTTTGTTGGCAATGGCAATTCTTATTTTATTGCAGATTTTATAATAAATAATTTAACTGTGTATATTATTATTATTATTTTTAAATCATGTTCCCTCATAATCATTAATCAAAGACATTAATGTCCTTCCTATGTTCGCTGCTGACATGTGCTCAATAACCTCTGACCTCCAGCAACCTGTGAAAAATCTCAACGCAAAATATTTTGTTTCTTTTTTTGCATGGGAAGTTTTGAGGGTTTTTTTTTTCAATTTTTTTTAAAAATTCAACTACATTGGATATATCCATTGGATAATCAAAGTAAATTAAGTTTAGTTTACTAAAATCAAAAACTTACAGTCACATGAGCTCACAACAATTAACAAATAACAATTATCCAACCATACAATCAATTCCCCATGAGCAAAATCAAGCTCTTCCTACATGCTGTTGTTGTTGAAGTTGTTTAATATACGTCACAATAGTCAAGTCAAGTCAACTTGATTTCTATAGTGCTTTTTACAATGCAGATTGTGTCAAAGCAGCTTTACATTGATAACTGGTACATTATTTTGGCTGCACAGCAGCTCTGAAAGAATAGTGTCAATGCAGGCAGATCAAAGCACTGTTGATTATCAAATGTCAAGTGTCCCCGACCAAGCAAGCCAAAGGTGACAGCGGCAAGGAACCCAAACTCCAACAGGTGACATCAGGTGTTAAAATGGAGAGAAAAAAAAACCTTGGGAGAAACCAGGCTTAGTCGGGGGGCCAGTTCTCCTCTGGCGAACAATGCTTTATTACGATTCAGGTAGCTATCATAAGTCCGATGGGATCGCAACATTCAAAGTATTTATAATAGAGAAGAACAGATGACTTTAATTCACACAGAACGACTTTAATTCAGGCTCCATTGCTCTCAGTGGTTCGGAGACAGCAGGTGGATTTGGTGTCTGCCAGGATAATTCAGTGCAACGACAAAACTGGATCAGGTCTCAGGTGCTGCACATGTTCAGCCTCTGTCGGGTTTAAATATGAGTGAGTGAGTCTGTCATATCATGGAAAACCAGACTGTCCTTTGTTCTGTTGTGTAGAAATACTGTAACACATTCACATCTCAAAACTCTCTCCCAACTTCAGGAGGAAGTTCCTTTAAACAGTTTGTTAAGCTGTTCATTCAGAAATCACCATTAATTATGTCATCAGTGATGCCTGTGACGTGTGTCTGGCCACCGTGAAGCAACAAGGAGCAAGTAGAACAGATATTCCTAAACTCTTTCTCAAACACTCACCTAGACAGAATCCTTTAGCTACAGCTGGTGTACATCTACAAATCCTCATGTGTTTCTCTAAGTTCTGTCCTCCTCTGCTCACACACACACACACACACACACACACACACACACACACACACACACACACACACACACACACACACACACACATCACCTCAAAACTCATTCGTACATTCATCTACAGGAGGAAACACTGACTATTGAACACTGCAGGCTTGTATTAGTGGTGTCTGCTAAGGATCACTGAAAATTCAGCTTTGATCACAGGAATAAATTACACTTTACTATATATTCACATAGAAAACAGCTGATTTACACTGGAATAATATTTCACTGTTTTTACTGTATTTTTGATCAAATAAATGCAGCCTTGGTGAGCAGAAGAGACTTCTTTCAGAAACACAAACATTTTTTTTTACTGACCTAGGGCTGTCAAACTTAATGTGTTAATGCATGTGATGATTTTTTTAAATAATTAATGCAATTAATGCAGCATCCATTTTTTCTGTCATCTATCGGCTGCACTAAAGTATATGACAACGCTATCATTAATTCAAGTGCTAATAAACCATTCAAGCGCGATAAGACAAAACCCCTGTTTTGCTGAGTCTCCTCCGTGTCATGTGACAGCAGCTCTTAAAGTGACAGCAGCGTAATAAGCCTGCTGCTGTATGTGTCATTACTGCTCATCAAACAACAAAAGAGTCGGTTTTGTAGCTTTAATAAGGATTAATCTATATTCAATTTATAATTTATGCAGTGATGTCAGAGTTTGATTATTCAGTTTCTGTATATTTACCTGTTGGACCTTCCTGAAGATCTTAAAGCACTGTTTACAAGATCACATATTAGCAGGGCAGGTAAAAATCTGAACCGTCCCGTCTGGGCCAGTAGAACAAAGCTTTAGCGTTGAGCTCTGATATATTAAAGGCACAGCTAAATGTGACATTTATTACAGTGGGTTTATGAGAAGATTGTTTTTATTGTGTGATTAAACAGTTATTTTTTAATCGATTGGTCTGCTTCTGAGAGAGCTTCACAGATCCACCTGACCATCTCCTGCTCCATCGGTGAAGCGATGGAGAAAACGGGCGGCAGTAATGAACACAACACTTCAACGACCAAACAAAAGCCCAGCATGATGATGAGGATGAAATCTGCACAGGCAAACACCGCTCACATGTGCTTTAGGAAATGTGAAAAAAGATCTAGTATGATGTGAAATTTGTGGAAAGGGACAACAGAGGGAAGGAGAGGAAGCATCTGCTCGTGTTTCAGGGCGATACAGTGCTGTTAGTCAGTCATGGCACGAGCCGCTCACAGATGCTACTGTAACCAGGCAACCCTGCGAGAAAAATAGATGTGTCATCACAGTACAGGGTTTCCTTGGAAACAGGTGACTGAGACAATTTGTAAGTGTGAAGGTGCGAGGGACGCCGGTGAGCACACAGAGATCACGGTGAGGGCTGACAGCAGACATGATCGTGATGTGGTCAAGATAATAAGGCTGCAGAAACCTGTCATGTGAGATGGAAAACGGGCCTGTGGTGACATTACGCTGCTTCTTGCGTATTTTACGACACGTCCAAAGAGAAATGTCCAGTGAGTGGCGCTAAAAGCGTGATCGAAACAGATGGATGCAAATCTGGCAACGTCATACAGTTCAGAAATGAATCGTGGTGCTCTGTCGCCACTGAAAATAACGTAGCACCTAAAACACTTCACTGTGAAGATACCGCGGGTCACGGCACCCTCATACTAGAGCTAATCTTCATCTCTCTCAGGTGCTGTGATCCAGCTGAAATGACATGAGATGTCCATTGACTGATCACTGCACAGCGGTAGACAGAAAAATCCTCCGGGTTCACCAGATTCTTCAGTTTTCCAGCATCTTCTGCATATTTGAACCCTTTCCAGCAGTGACTGAATGATTTTGAGATTCATCTTTTCACACTGGGGACAACTGAGGGACTCAACTATTAAAAAAGGTTCAAACATTCACTGATGCTCCAGAAGGAAACACGATGCATTAAGAGTCAGGGGTGAAAACCTTTGATAAAAATGTCCAATTTTTTCTATATATATGAAATATGAAATATATTTTTTATCGAAATATATTCATATAGTACTGCCCTTCAGAAGCAACATAAGACACTTACATGTTTGCCAGAAAACAAATTAAGTACAATTGACCTTGATCTTCAAATTCAAAAGTTTTCACCCCCGACTCTTAATGCATCGTGTTTCCTTCTGGAGCATCAGTGAATGTTTGAACCTTTTTTAATAGTTGAGTTTGAGTCCCTCAGTTTTCCTCAGTGTGAAAAGATGAATCTCAAAATCATTCAGTCACTGCTGGAAAGGGTTCAAATATGCAAAAATGCTTGAAAACTGAAGAATCTGCAGGATCTGGAGGATTTTTTTGAAGAACAGAGCTCAGTTTAACTGCTCAGAACAAACAAGAGACTCATGAACAACCATCACAAAACATAAAAACAGTCGTGGATCATCAGGTAACCACACACAGTATTGAGAATCAATGCTTCACATACTTATGAATGGGGTTATTTTAATAAATTCAGCTATTGTTTGTCTTGTGAACTAAATATAAACATTTTTTTTTTTTTGTAAAAAATCTCAGGACAGTACTAAATAAAAAAATATCATGCATTTTGTATGATCTCTCTTATTTTGATAAAATTATTCACATTTTCACAGATTCTGCAAGTGGTTCCCAAACTTTCGCGTGCCACTGTATGCAAACAATAGTAAAATATAATTCTCACTACTGTAATGCAACAACAACAAAAGAAATGCATAGTAAATATTAAAGTATTTACAAAGGAATTGTATATTCCAGTGTTCCAGAAACCGACGGAGAAGAACACATTACTTTCTGATGACAGTCATCACCCACTACCTCTGAAAAAGACTTCTCTTTAAGACCGTTTTAGAGATATGGTAATGGGTGTGGTGTTTCACAGCAGACTGGGCCATCTGACCAATCAGAGCAGAGGAAGCTCTCAGAAAGGCGGGGTTTAGAGAGAACGGATCATTGATCGATTGATTGAATTTCAGACATTGAGAATTAAAAGAGCTGATGCTGCAATGGATGTTATGAGATTAAATTAAAGTGCTTTTGACCTTGAATGCATGTAAACCTCCAAAACTAAATTAGCGACCTGTAAAATAGCATAATAGAGGCACTTTAAGGGCCTGTTTACACCTGCTCACTTCATGTGTTTTATCTGATCGGATCGTGAACAGACCGGCCTCCCGAACGCTTTAAATGTGATCTCTAAAAACACTTCAGGAGGTGGTCTGGGATGCATTTGAACTGGTCAAGTCTAAATGCATCTGGTTGTTGCAACCACATATGTAAACTTTACTCCTCCCAAAATGTTAAAAAATAAACACGTGTTATAGACTGTATGATGCTATAGACAGATATAACTGCATCACGCATCGCCGCAGACGAATATGATCTCTTGATGCACAAACTGACGCAAATCAAACTGATAATACGTGAGCAGGTGTAAACAGGCTCTAGGAATCAAACAACAAAAACAAAATGTGTTTCATTAAATTATACACTTTCTTATTCTAAGAAAAGCTTAAATCGATTGTAAACAAATATTGGTTTATTAAAGCTTTAAAAATATGTTTACGTCCACAAGATCACGTGATGTGTTTCTGAGATCAGATGTAGTGATGACAAGATGACGAGAAAATAAGACTGTTTATCACGTCAGAACTGTACATCATTACAATGTAAGAATTTAACTGCTGTCTCATCAACTGTATAACATGTTCCACAATGTAATTGTAGAAATGTAATTAATGGAGAGCGTTAAGAATCAGTGTGAGTGAACACAAATGTCCGTTTGATTCATTAATCATCATCACAGCACAGGACAGGTGAAGTCATCCATCAAACACTGGTTCAGTTTGGATGTTTCATTTACACACTCTGGTTCCTATAGGCTTAAATTAAGATTGTGAACTTTTTCTAGGAACAGTGTTTATGAACGGCTGTGGTTGTGAATCAGCGGTGATTCGACTGAAGAAGGCGTTTTGAGATGAAACGTCTGTCACCATATCGTAAATATTCCTGTATCGAAATGACTCAAAAGTGAAACGTCCAAATGCATGACAGAAATCAGAATAATGTACGGTGTGTTATGTCTTACAATCCCACAAAGGCACAGCGGATTGATTCATGAGTGTGTTGATAAAAACTTCACGATGATCAAGAATGATAATGTGAAGGAAGTGGAAGTGTTTGTCGGCTTATTCGTGACTCGGATCAAACTCCCCGACTGATTCAGAGAGCAAAAACATCTTCACATGCTCTCCAACATGAACCTGTCAACTAGAGCACAGATCTGACCTCACATGACTGTAATTCATCACTGTCTTCAACACATCTAAGCTTGGTCTATTTTTAAAGAAAACACTTATTATTCCAGAAGCACTTGAACTAAACTTAGTTTTATACTAAATATTTATTTTCCCCAATAATCTGGACTCTAAAACTGCTAGAAAATGAAAGCCATATGTCTAACCAATTTGTGTTCCAAATCTGAAGCTATTACAGAGACTGTGCCTGTTTAAAATGTTTCCATGGTAACGCAGTGTCCATTTTCAAAACAGTTTACATTCTGAGTGTTTAAGCTTTCAAATGACACCTAATTTACATGATAGGGAACACAGACAATGAAAAAGTGTGCTGCTAAGTGTTAACAGGAGATCAAATGTGTTCAAAGTGCACAAATCTCTCCTGAACTGATTACACTAATCACACACTAAAACAACAACAACAAAGAAGGCCAAAGAGTCACTAATCATCATGACGATAACTTCAAACCAAACACAAATAACCCCTACTTGAGCAGGCACAAGCTGAAGTGTGTGTGGAAGTGGAGTGAGAAAACATCTTTAATTGTTCCTGTTCTACCAAGAGCACATCGCCTCAGGCAACAGACACTTCCTCTCTCTCTCTCTGTGTGTGTGTGTGTGTGTGTGTGTGTGTGTGTGTGTGTGTTAAATAGATCGAGAAAGCGCAGCCGAGGGAGAGAGCAGAAACAATCTTCAGCTGTTGTATATCTGAAGACTTTCATTCATTCATAAAGTCCATTAGTCAGGCTGTCATTATAGTAACTGAATATATAATGAAATGTGGCACTGAATTTTTTAATTACGGTTTAATTAATGGTGATCCAGTGATGACTAACAAATGAACTTCAGCACAGCTAGAATGACGTCATGTTAAGGAATCTGTCATGAACTGCTCGGAGACATGAAGGTTGAGGATCCAAACGCAGTATTTATTAGAAGGGTAATCCACTATCGTAATCCACAACATGTAAAAGGTCATTAACAAGGTCGCAAACAGTCCAATCAGAGACCAGGACAGGAACTCAGACAGACAGGGACGGGGCAAATCTAGTGATGGCTGATTTCGAAACACTGCTTCATGAAGCTTCGAAGCTTTATGAATCTTATTCAGTACTATATTACTCAATGGTACTGAGTAATATTAAAGGTGCCCTAGATTCAAAAATTGAGTTTATCTTGGCATAGTTAAATAACAAGAGTTCAGTACATGGAAATGACATACAGTGAGTCTCAATCTCCATTGTTTCCTCCTTCTTATATAAATCTCATTTGTTTAAAAGACCTCAGAAGAACAGGCGAATCTCAACATAACACCCACTGTTACGTAACAGTCGGGATCATTAATATGTACGCCCCCAATATTTGCATATGCCAGCTCATGTTCAAGGCATTAGACAAGGGCAGCCAGTATTAACGTCTGGATCTGTGCACAGCTGAATCATCAGACTAGGTAAGCAAGCAAGAACAATAGTGAAAAATGGCAGATGGAGCGATAATAACTGACATGATCCATGATAACATGATATTTTTAGTGATATTTGTAAATTGTCTTTCTAAATGTTTCGTTAGCATGTTGCTAATGTACTGTTAAATGTGGTTAAAGTTACCATCGTTTCTTACTGTATTCACGGAGACAAGAGTCGTCACTATCTTCATTATTAAAAACTTGCAGTCTGTATAATTCATAAACACAACTTCATTCTTTATAAATCTCTCCAACAGTGTAGCTTTAGCCGTTAGCCACAGAGCATTATCAAACTCATTCAGAATCAATCGTAAACATCAAAATAAATACTATACTCACATGATCCGATGTATGCATGACAAACACTTTGTAAAGATCCATTTGAGGGTTATATTAGCTGTGTGAACTTTGTTTATGCACTGTATTATAGAGTTGAGAGCTCGGGGGCGGGGAGCGAGAGATTTAAAGGGGCCACAGCCTGAATCGGCTCATTTATAATGATGCCCTAAAATAGGCAGTTAAAAAATTAAATTAAAAAAAATTATGGGGTATTTTGAGCTGAAACTTCACAGACACATTCAGAGGACACCTTAGACTTATATTACATCTTTAAAAAGATGTTCTACGGCACCTTTAAGTAACCAGACGTACTTACTACTGGGTTAGGATTAGGGTTTGGTTTGGTTTAGGTTAGTTTCATGTAATTATGTATAATTTATGGTTATAACTATAGTAACTGCATGTACTGTAAAATAAAGTGTTACCAAGTTTTCTTTTTAGTACATTTTAAATAATTTTGTTTTACTATTTTGTGGTGCCAAGTATGCTGATGATGTGTTAACTAACATTCCTACAATACTTGATTATGATTTTAACTGTAAGGTAGTATAATATATAAGTTATTTTAAATGTAATAAATTGGAACTTAATCATTATAAATGTATTATATAAAAATATATTTAAATACATGACATACAAGTTTCAGTATTTATGACATTAAGAATATTTTAGTTGACCATAAATACTTGTCAGTACATTCAGCAAATATAGTTCATTTCAGAGACAATAGAAGTTATTATGAAATTGCATATAAAGATGTATTTAAGTCCTGCTTAAGTGGGTCAAACGTATTGCAAAGGTAAGTTAATTACATTTAATATAAATTCAAACTATAATACATTTTCTTCTAACTGCAGTTAAGGTGTATGTTAGTGTTTGAAAACATTAGATTTGGTTTGCACTTAAGTACTTAATAAGTACTCACTAAATAAGCATTGACTGTTAATGTTCCCATCCACCCCTGCACTCTGAAATCTCATGTTTATGCTGATATTTCGTGTGTGTCTGTGAACTGTTCTTTGAACAAACATACAGTATGGATAAGTGTACAGACAGAGTCTAAGTGTGCTTGATTACCCAGTGTCTGAGATGGCTCCAGTTCAGCCTAGCTGAAAGCTCAGTCAGAGTTAGTCAATCTCATAGATTGAATGTTGTCTGCTGAGTGTTAAAAATAGCCCTGGAGTCTCTGGGGCAGTGTGCGGGGTATCAGTGGCATCTGTTGCTGCATACTTCAGCATGAATGTGACCTCTGCACCGGAGAGCTCATCGATGCATGATTACAGATCTGGAGCTCATGTCACGCACACCATAACCTCAAGCACATCTGACATCCATTTGTCTTCAACAGATTCTCTACCTGCCAGAATTTGACCTTTTAACTGTTCTTTGAAATGAAAAACACTCACATCACTACATAAAGCAGTACAAACCTCTTTGGTGGACATGCAGCAATACTAGAAGAGATCAATACTGAAGTTATGGAAGGGATAGATCACCCAGAAATGAAAATCATTTCAAAATCGTTTCAAACTGTTACCTGAGAGATTTCTGTCCATCCTTTGAAAGTCTGTTCACCCCAAACTCTGACGCTTCAAAAAGTTCATGAAGAGATTGTAAAAGTGCTTTAATCCAAGTACGGTTTACCTTCTGTTTTGATGTGCTCTATGTATATAAGCCTAAATTAAACTGATTCATCATATAAAGCATTCATTTTTCCTCAGAAGACTAGAAATATCGGTAACACTTTACAATACTGGTGCACTAACATGCATTAATTCATGCATAACTAATGCACAGATAATATATGACTCATGAAGAACTAAACCATTAATTGATGATTACTGCATCAGCAACTCATAAAGAGTCTATATGATCAATAGATTAAGTAATTTATTAACTAAAAGTGTTATAAGTTAATGTGTTACCACAATTACCACAGTGGGTTGAAGCCATGTACTTCAACTTCCAATTGTCTGCTTAAATTAATCATTAACTAACGATTTGCAAATGTATCATTATGTTATGACTACTTATTGAGGCACATGACTATTTTAACTAATCGTTAAGTAACATGTCATTAATGGGTTTTGACAGATGCACATGCAGTGAGTGTAATGTCAGAGAATGTGTTTGAAGGTGTATTTAAACTGGACGCGACCATTATCAAGTCATGCCGCAACAGCTGTTTATGACAGACCATTGCAAGTCCATTTGTCCTTCATAACAGAAGTGATGTTTTGATGTGTTGTGTTGCGTCGTGCCGCATCCAGTGTCACTATCACTGATTATAATGGTTTCTATTCTCTTTGTCCGGTCTTGACACAGTGTTACGGCTTTGAATCCTAGACCTCAAGCTTCACCTGACATATTCATACACCATGAACAACAAGGTTCGGGATGCAGCAGTTCATCTGGTACAGTGCAATCAGTTGTAAAAGGCTGGAAATTGAAATCCATGGTTTAGTGTGGATGTCAAAACCATAATGACATGTTACTTAATAGTCATGTGCCTCAACAAGTAAAGTCATAACATGATACATTTGCAAATCATTAGCTAACGATTAATTAATATTTACACCTGAACACACTGAAAAAAAATGATACTTTGGACCAACTCAAAAAAAATTGCTGTAATTTGTTACAGCTAAATTTATTAGTTTTTCTCAAACTATATTTTTAATTTGGTTAAAACTTTACATTTTATTTTAATATCAATCAAAATAGTTCTTCAGCCCAAAGTAAAAAAATTACATTGAAACAAAGTTAAAATATTGTTTTTTATGGAGACCAAATAATTATTTTTACTTTAGTACCGCTTAAAATTTTTACTTTGGAAAAACTTAGTTTTTACCATAACATACAAGTATAATATTTACATTGGACTAAACAAAAAAAAATGCTGTGATTTTGTTACAAGGAATTTTATCAAGTTTACTCAAGTTAAATTTCTAATTCAGTACAAACTAGATTTTTAATAACACCTAAATCAATTTATTCTCTTTAGTCACAAGACAAAACGTTATGAGTTGTATACTATGGTGGCTCCCAGCATGCATTGCGACATGAAGCATGTCACCATTGTTGAGATTCATACGCTGATTCTTGATGTCTGTGTGTGTCAAATGTTTTTAAAAATTTTAACTTTAAAAGTCAAAATTCTGAATGTCTGATCTGTAGCAAGAAAACATTGTTGGTGAATATAATCTATTAAAAACAAATATGCTCTTTTGCTCTGGATAGCAATTAGTAAATGATTTTGCTTTATGATGATGAAAACTATATCACACCTTCATTTTGTTTCTTTGCAAAAAACTGTGTGTTTTGTTAAACACTGTTGCAAAGAGCACAAACTCACACAAAAAGCCAAGAGTCAAACTGCCCAACTATAGGAACCACTGACCACCAAAATGGTGACCAAACATTTTTAATAAAACATCAACATCTAAACCTGTTAATTCTCAAAAAGACTGAGACCTTGAGAGATTTAATGTCTTCTTTTATCTTCAGTTGCTTTCAGGCTGTGTGGCTTTGAGTCAGTTGTGTTTCATCTTCTGAGAGTGGAAGCATGATGTTGAACCAACATCTCATTGTAACCCTGATTCAATGCCATTACCATTGATTTATTGTTGAAATTTAACATTGATTTAACATTAATTGAGGGTGCAAAAGTGACATTGATTCAATGTCATTACCATTGACACATTGACATTGATTCAGTGTTATTTCGATCATTGATGCTATCTGGGATGTGCACAAACACAGTTGTCTGTAAAGTAATAACCTAATTGTCCATCCTGCCACTAACCATAAATGTGAATGAAAAACACTTATTTTTGTTAAAATAACACATTTTCGAATGTTGATGTGGAGTTAGTTGATGTGACGTCATGTGGTTTAAAATAAAAATACTAAAGTCAAATTGTTGTTTTTAATTTATTCTAGGGGCTTCGTTATTAGCTTTAAGGCAAACTGAAAAAAATAGGTTTAAACCAGAAACCATAATTTTCACTTAGTCCAATGTAAAAATGCCCTTTAAATGAACAACACAGTAGTTTCACTTTTTTCAGTGCAGATGAAACTTGTGACATTTCCAGAACACGCTCACCAATCACAACACACTGGGCCAGCTAACCAATCAGAGCACAGTTCATATTTCAGAAGGAGGGCCTTCATCGAAGCAGGAACTAAACGGCACATTCTAGCCAGACTCGGAATTAATATAACATATGTGTCGAAAATAACGCATTTTTTGAACTATCAAGCATGAAAACCTAATCTATGCCCTAAAAATAAAATCAAGACTTCGTATAAGGCCATAATAGGACCCCTTTAAGTACATTATGTTAACTAATTTAATAATATATAATAAAATTTAGAGTTCAAAACTGGGATGTAACTGCTTCTTACGCAAAACCAAAACTCATAAGCAGCTTTGAGCAGTATAAATAACAAGTTTTGATAGCACAAATAAATGATACACAACAGAATAAAGAAACTAATGAAATAAACAGTGGGTGCGATGTAGAAACTGAGAATGACATCAACATCAATGCACGACTGTGAAAAGCAGGACGTACACCTCACACTCTACATTACATCCACACTGTGTTTCCATCTGAGAAGGACACCTAATGAAGGACCTGCTGAACCGTCGCTGGTTTCTGCAGAATTCTAGCAGCATTGTGACCTGTCCTCATTCATTTCAGCGCTCCTTTAATCAATTCCTTTCATGTCCTGCGCTCTTTATTCATGAAGCATCATGGGAAGAATCTGAAGCAGTTCTGAGATCTATAATCAATGAGCAGACACACCACGAACAACAGATCAATGTTTTCAACACCTCCAGAAGGCTCTCTTCTGAGCAAACGTGAAGGAGTTACGACATTTTTACATTCACAGTCTTATTCTTTTGCTTTGAGGAGGATTTAGAGGTGTGTGTGTGTGTGTGTGTGTGTGTGTGTGTTCAGACATACTGACCACGACTGCGAAAACACAGTTGGTCAGAGAGAGAAACATATTGGTTGCATGTTTCTGCTATCTTTAAATTCATATATGTCATTCACTGACCAGCAGGGCGTGATTTATGCAGTCTATGATCGTTCCTCCTGGGGCCAGAGGCGTAGTGGACGGGATTGCTGTATTCACCCAAAACTGCTGCAGAGGGGGTCCGAAATTGCAATGATTTCAGCTAAGGGATTTCAGATATTGCCTGATACAAGGATCTGAGGTCTGGCTGAAGGATACCTTGACTAATAGCTAAGAACACAGCTGGGTCTGTATTCATGACGTTACTGTGTTCATGCTTGCTTATTCCTGCCCACACAGCCCCATTCACCACCACAGTCTGTTTCACTGCTGTATCTGAGTGAGCTCTCTCACAGACTCAAAGCTGGTCTTTCCCAGCATGCTCTGGTCCCTCTGTGTGGTGTCTGGTCTGACAGATAATGGTGTGCTGTTATTATGCATTCACATCTCGGCCTCAGGGAGGACGGGACAGAGATGGCTCAGTGGAGCTCCGGAGCGGGCAGCTTGAGCGTCAAGGTTAGGAGGAGAACTGTGCCTGATTGACAGATGGACACTCAAGGACACTCGACCAGTGCGGATTGCTTCAATAATAGCACGCTAGATGCACAGCTTCCCTTATTTCATAAGCTCTGTGCATCACATATTACTTTCCATAAAACCCTGTTAAAGCGAGTCTGCAGCAGACACCTGAACTACTGCGGAGTAATGTTGATGTGAGACCATCATGAGCGCTGTCTCAATTCAAGAACGTATCTGATTGATCAGGCCAACAATAGACTGACAGTGTTTGATTTGTTGTTAACCACTTGATTTCAATGGTCCACTTTAAATATTCTACTAGCTATCAACCATCTCTCATTAGAGTATTAAACCCTGGGTATACTTAAGTTCTGGCAACCACAGCTGAGATTTATTTTACAGCGTACGAGTCAAATGAAGTGAACTTTCCAAGGCTGTGTGTGTTCAGTCGTTCATGGATGCGTTTCCCAAAGCGAACTATGGTCACAAGTTCCGTCGTCACCAATAGAGTTCAATGGGACTTACGACCACAGGTGGCTAACGATGCTTTTGGGAAACGCACCCCATGTTGGTTAGGTAAGCTCAGTGATTAGTAGTAGTTTTGTAGGTGGGCAGCACTGCAGACACCAAAATAGCACACATGTACAATATTGATTCAGATTTTTTATTCAATATTGATAAAAAAAGAGAAGCCCAAGGAGGACACACGCGTGTCATGCTGCCTTTCATTATTCTTCCTTTATTCATCCGGTGTCTCTGAGGGCTTGTCATTCTCTCTCTCTCTCTGGGGTTTCTTGCCTGACAACTGCAGCCCATTTGATCTCTGGTGTGAATGATCTGAGTAGTGTGTACTACTCCATCTGTCTCACGGGGTCAGCAGGAGTCCTCTGAAGACACCAGCCAAATTCCCTTCATCCAACGCAATACCAACCTCTCAACAATATCAGCGTGATTCAGCCTGTCTTGAGTTTAAAATCAACTCGAAATTCAAAAGTCAACCTGTTTACTTTCTCAGTACACTGTCCTACATTCAATCAATGTAACGACTGCTTTCTTGAACTTAAAGTCGTAAAACTAAATTCTGTCATCAATTACATTCCACTGTTCATCTTCAGAGCACAGATGAAGATATTTCAGTAACACTTTACAATACTGGTGCACTAATATGCATTAATTCATGCTTAACTAATGCACAGACAATCATGAGTTAATGTAATGACTAAACCATTACTTCATGATTACTGCGTCAGCAACTAATAAAGATTCTATATGATCAATAGATTAAGTATTATATGAATTGTTATTAATTAAATGTGTCATAATGTATTAATTCCTGTTACATCCACACCTGTCCCGAACTCCGTTTCCCAGAATCCTCCTGTTCCGCACACACCCGTCTGCACTTCCCTCATCAGTCTTCCCGCCGTCCCTGGATTCCCTGCACCTGTTCATTGTCATTAGCACTCCCTTTAAGTTGGACTCACTCCCAGCACTCCCTGTCCGTTCTTATTGTTATGTTATATTGCTATATTATTATTGTGGATTTCCGTGCCTGTGTCGTCTCTACAGCTTCCTTAATAACATATTTTATTAACTAATAGTTAATATTTTAATTACCACAATGGTTTAAAACCATGTACTTCAACTTCCAGTTGTCTGCTTTAAGGATGGTATCAATTTGAAACCAACCACATTCAGTCCCTCGAGAATCTCAACGAACATGAGGATTGTGCAGAACGGATTTCCTCATTACATTTTAGAGTGGTATGTTTTTATGTTTTGTAATTTTCTTTTACAATTTAGATACAATGTTACCTACCATTCAATCATGAAATTTGTCTGAAAACTATAGTAATGCAAACAGTAATCAATCACAAAACCGTGGTTAATTTTCCAAACGGGGGTGAACAAAGAGCTTACAAAAGCCACAGTAAACACTTCATCAGCACTGTAATGTTCGTTAGCAGGCCAGCTTTGCCATTTAGAACTGTTAATAGAAAACACAACAGCAAATCATAAATCATATCTACAGGTTATGGTCCATAAACAACTGATTGTCCCAACAAAGTGGGAACTGCTCCATCTTTCAGGAGAAGCCGGCATTGTACTCTTTCAGGTTTTGGAAGCTGTCCTCTCTGCAGCACACAGATAAACGTTGGGGTTGTAATGCTCAGGAACAGTATTAAAATTATTTTTAACCACTCTGTTCGTCTGCCTAAGAAAGGCTAAACAATTGAGATGGGAAAAAAGCGTCTCTTCGTCTTCAGCAAAAACAGAGCTAGAAAAACTGCCCTCATTTCTAGATAATCTATGTGCCAAAAATGATGAAGGTCCCCCCCCAACAACCCCTGGCTGGGCAGCCATCGAGAACCGTACTCCATCCTGTGAGGGAGGTATCCATCAAGTCCTGTGATGGCAACACACCCCAAGAGCCTTGCCCTTGTTCAGGAACCATGGCTCTTTCCAAAGCAGAGGAGCACATAGCCCATGGTGCGTGACCCTCATGATCCTCTGCTTCTGAACCAGAACTGGAATGGTCTCTTGTGGAGGAGGCCTAATGACGTTGGCTGCTGCTACCATGAGACCTAAGAGTCTCTGAACCTGTAAGACTGAAAGCTCCTGACCTAACCTGATATCTTTCATGACAGTTAGGATCGACTCTACATGTGCAGGCAACAGATGGTCATGCATCGTGGTTAAATCCTACCACCAGAAAAGAGTTCTGTTGTCTGAACAGGAGAAAGGACACTCTTCTTGGAGTTCAATCTCAACTCCTACTTCTTCATATGGGTGATCAGCTCCTCCTCCTTTTAAACAGGAAGGAAACTCTGGACAGTGTTTCCAGTATTGTGGTATACTGACACATCTTACAAACTACTGATAAATGTTTACATATTACTTTAACTGTCAAACTGTTGAAAATGTATTTAACACATGATTATTTTAAAATGTTTATTTATTTATTTATTTTTTTAATTGTTAACTAATGCATTTACCATTAATTTTAACATTACATCCACTCCCATCCTCTAAATACACCCACGCTCATGCACCCCTTACACATTTATTCACCACAGAAGCACATCCGTCTTAACTAAACCTAAAAGCTGAATACACATGCATAGCACTGATGAGGGAACTGGGAGTCACTTCTGATTTAGACTTTGGAAACAATATTTTGAATTTTGGATTGCTATTTCTGTTTTTGTACATTTGGAAAATGCGAATAAACCATTGTACTTAGATCTATTTGTGTAATTACACTGTAACAAAGAACGCTTAAAATAAAATGTAATTTTGTTTTCCATCTTTAAGGAACTAAATGCATGCCGTCTAAAAGATTAAGATAAAGCACACCTGGGTTTCGGACGATTAACGTTTCTTATGTGGTCATGTTAATGCATAAGCAGTCTTTTACTCTAGAGCTCGTATAAACCCTCCTCCTGTGCAGAATGTTTTTCCTCCTTTCATACTCGTCTTGACTCCCTTATTTCTGCTCGTTTATCTCGTCATCTCTCTCTTTTACACTCTCTATCCTTCAGTCCTGCATCAGATTGTTTTTTGTTTGTTTTTGTTTTTCAAAATTATTATTTAACATACAAACCTGATTCCAAAAAAGTTGGGACACTGTACAAATTGTGAATAAAAAAGGAATGCAATAATTTACAAATCTCATAAACTTATATTTTATTCACAATAGAATATAGATAACATATCAAATGTTGAAAGTGAGACATTTTGAAATGTCATGCCAAACTCATTTTGGATTTCATGAGAGCTACACATTCCAAAAAACTTGGGACAGGTAGCAATAAGAGGCCAGAAAAGTTAAATGTACATATAAGGAACAGCTGGAGGACCAAGTTGCAACTTATTAGGTCAATTGGCAACATGATTGGGTATAAAAAGAGCCTCTCAGAGTGACAGTGTCTCTCAGAAGTCAAGATGGGAAGAGGATCACCAATTCCCCAATGCTGCGGCCAAAAATAGTGGAGCAATATCAGAAAGGAGTTTCTCAGAGAAAAATTGCAAAGAGTTTGAAGTTATCATCATCTACAGTGCATAATATCATCCAAAGATTCAGAGAATCTGGAACAATCTCTGTGCGTAAGGGTCAAGGCCGGAAAACCATACTGGATGCCCGTGATCTTCGGGCCCTTAGACGGCACTGCATCACATACAGGAATGCTACTGTAATGGAAATCACAACATGGGCTCAGGAATACTTCCAGAAAACATTGTCGGTGAACACAATCCACCGTGCCATTCGCCGTTGCCGGCTAAAACTCTATAGGTCAAAAAAGAAGCCATATCTAAACATGATCCAGAAGCACAGGCGTTTTCTCTGGGTCAAGGCTCATTTAAAATGGACTGTGGCAAAGTGGAAAACTGTTCTGTGGTCAGACGAATCAAAATTTGAAGTTCTTTTTGGAAAACTGGGACGCCATGTCATCCGGACTAAAGAGGACAAGGACAACCCAAGTTGTTATCAGCGCTCAGTTCAGAAGCCTGCATCTCTGATGGTATGGGGTTGCATGAGTGCGTGTGGCATGGGCAGCTTACACATCTGGAAAGGCACCATCAATGCTGAAAGGTATATCCAGGTTCTAGAACAACATATGCTCCCATCCAGACGTCGTCTCTTTCAGGGAAGACCTTGCATTTTCCAACAGGACAATGCCAGACCACATACTGCATCAATTACAACATCATGGCTGCGTAGAAGAAGGATCCGGGTACTGAAATGGCCAGCCTGCAGTCCAGATCTTTCACCCATAGAAAAAGTTGAGCAACTAGAAGCCTGTATTAGACAAGAATGGGACAACATTCCTATTCCTAAACTTGAGCAGCTTGTCTCCTCAGTCCCCAGACGTTTGCAGACTGTTATAAAAAGAAGAGGGGATGCCACACAGTGGTAAACATGGCCTTGTCCCAACTTTTTTGAGATGTGTTGATGCCATGAAATTTAAAATCAACTTATTTTTCCCTTAAAATGATACATTTTCTCAGTTTAAAAATTTGATATGTCATCTATGTTGTATTTCTGAATACAATATTGACATTTGAAACTTCCACATCATTGCATTCTGTTTTTATTCACAATTTGTAGTGTCCCAACTTTTTTGGAATCGGGTTTGTATTTAGGTCAGACACACTAAAGTTTAAAGGTTTGGGGTCGGTACGATTTTTTTATGTTTCTTCTGCTCATATTTCTACCACATATTTCTCTGATGTTAATAGAGAATATTCAGAAGATTACAACTCTGTGACTCTCAGATAACTCAATATATCTGTGCAGCTTTTGAATGTCTCCAGATGGACTCGATTGAACCTCATCAAAAGTTTTTCGTGTACTGCTTTCACCTGACACATCAATCCCCCAATAAAACAATGTCAACACTGCTATTAAATATCGATCCGCGTCTGGAGTGTGTATGTGTGTTCACGCTATCAGCCTACAGCCAGGAATAGACACGCGTCTGCTGTCTGTGGCTGAGTTACGCTCACTTCCATCATCTTCACCGCTGGGAAACACATCAAAAGAAGATGACAAAAGCTTCATTCTCACAGACAGAAACATACCACAGAGGTTACAAGTTTAACAAGGCACAGAGAGGTCAGACAAAAGTTTCATTCCAAACGAAAATGCAAAAGTCCCAACAACTTCCTCTACAAAACCCAGCAGAAGATCATTTATCAGTGTTTAGGGTTGGGTATTGTCTGAGTTTTAGCTATATCGATACACATATAAATAAAACCGAACAAAGTTCAGAAATTGAAATCATGTAAAATGGCACTGCATAGTTTTCTTTTTTGTAAATAAAATACAGATTAACTCTTAGTTACAAAAGTTATTCAGTCAAGATCAGTGAGTGATTTTCTTTAACATTAACAGTAATGACACAGACGGCAGCAGGTTTGTTAGGCTGCTGTCACTTTAAGAGTGAATGCACGGATCCAATATACTGTTACATTTGCGCTTTCTTTTGCAACTGTTTACATTCACTTAATCAGCTGTGTTTATTAGGATATGTTGACATCATTTTGTGTGTATTTGTCCATTCACGTGCAGGAAGTAGTGAAAGATAACTCAATTCAGTATTTGTGCACTGTATGAGAGGCAGCATTTTGTGTGGTGTGGAACAACATGAAGGGGAGTAATTAATGACAGAAATTAAATTTTTGTTGATTTGTTGAATTAAATGTTGATTAAATGCAAGTACTGTAAATATAATTGCATGTACATACTGTATTTAACAAGTATACTGTATCAAATGGTTATGTGCATAGTTAAGGCATAGGTTGTAATTTAGTGCACCTTTACTTTGCAGCTAGGCTATTGTAAATTACACACATCTGGTGCAGTCGCCTCTGGGCTCTTTCAGTTTGAAAAAAATAAATCTGATTTGTGATGTGTGATAAATAACCATGCATATGCTGCACAATCCCAGTCAACTTTTTTAATGCACACCTGCCTATGATTTTTCTCATGCGGTTCAGTATATATGAATCTCTGACATTAAACATGTAAAATGCCTTATGAATGTAACATTACAACCCATTCAGGAGAGAGAGTGTGAGACATACATATGTAGTGTGGTGTAAGCTATAGAGAGGGCGGCTCTGATTTGAAAGGCCACTCCCATAATGCATTGCACTGTCACCCCTGGGGAAAGAATTCTGCACATTATTGAGCCTTTAGATGGTGGTGACAGACTGATGATGAATTTATATGCGTATGTGTGAATAAATGCACAGCAGGTGTTCCTCTACAAGAAATGCATAAAATATTTCATGTTTTCAGAGAATGTATCGTGAATTAACTTTATCAAACTAATCAAAATTAGTGATGCTAAAACAATTGCCAATGTGGTTGTCAGGCTGCTTCTCAGATCTTGTTTTAAAGATATTTCAATATTTTTACTAGACAATAATACAAAAATACTGATTAGAATCATCATTAACAGTGTACGTCCAGTTGAGTCTGATGATTTCTTGTTCTGGTTCAAGTTAAACTCTGTCGAGTATCACAGGAAATAATGTTTGACTCATCTTTCCAGCACTGTCCTATACATAACAACTTGTGCGTTTGTGTAATTGTGTAAATTGCATTTACCGTATTTTCTGTATGTCTGTGTATTCTTTACATTCTGTATCTTGTACAGTACTTACTTGGCCAAATTAACTTATTCTGATTCTGAGATTTATGTAAATTAATTTGACACTCATGTACTCATGTAAAATAATCCAGGTTCATCAAGAGTACAATGAGGGAAAGAACACAGAGAAACAGAAGAGCATCTCTGTCTGGTCATCTGAAGCACGGCTGCTCACATTCTAATACATCTCCTCCACTTTTCTTTCCTTCTCTCTAGGGAACATACCCTGCAGGCATCTTGACACCTGAACCTGATTGAGCGCTTCCTCGGTGGAACATTTCTTTCTTAAACTCAAGAAAAACAATGTTTTGTTTGCTCACAGGAGCTTCCAGGCCAGACGCTCTCAAAGCATTTATGACTATTTCCTTTCCCCCTCTGGCACACTGTCACAGGGTGTTGCAGGGACGAGGAGAGCTGAGATCTATTAGCAAGCAGTCTTTATTAAAGGCACAGTATATAAGATTTATGGATTAAAATATCTAAAAACCACTATAACAGTGTGTAATATTTTGTTGACTACAATAATTTACTATGAATTAAATGGAAATCAAACTAAATACAATTTATTGTGTAACCAAAATACCAATAATGCCCAGAAGAAGAAGAAAAAAACTGAGCTTGTGACTTTTAATTATAAACAAGCCCGGAATACGCCGGGTCTCTTATTTTTTAAATGTCTGAACTATTGCAGGCTGATCCTTCAGATTCGTACAACCGTATAAAACATTTTATATAAAGGCAATAAAGTAGACATTGTAATAATTCATCAACTTGAGTTCATTAGCAATCGCTTGGCATAAATCTGCACTTTTCATTGATTGAGAATGACTTTGAAGTAGTCTGAAGCTCTGTTGCGTGAGCTTGTAGGAAGCGCAACAGCGCCGCCTTGTGACTTTGAAAAATGCAGCTCCCGTGGGAATGTCAGCGGGAGTAAACAGTTCTGACGCACACATAACGAGCAGGTACAAAACAACTAGTTAATCGATCGCAGATGGTTTCATTAAGAGGATAAAAATGATAAAAGCATAAATGTGTCTCCAAATATACTTGGGCGGCAGTTAATATACCTGGGCGGCCCGCCCAAATAAAGTCTATGTGTGGGAAGTACTGGATTTAATGAAAAATTATGAAGCATTTATAGGTCCAAACACCATTTTTGCTCATGTCCCACACCTGTGGTTTCAATTTTGAGATGCATAAAATTAGCTAATTCTTATACAATATGACATTATTTCAAATGGATTAGTTTCATATAAATGTTACTTTACATTATCTTAAAGTTCTTTTTGGTTTACTAGTCATTTATATGATTGTTTTCATAAATACACCTGTCCCACACTTTTGAGTCCTTAACGCAACGCTGAGAAAAGACTCTTAATATGACATTTGTTCAAAGCCAAACAAATCTAGTTTCTATGGAAATTATCATGTGAGCACATAGCTGACAGACTGGGCATTAGGCCACTCACGAGATCCAGAAAACTAAGATAAAGATCATCTTTTCTTCTTCAGTATTTATTGTGCGTCCTTACCATACGGCTTAGGAATTGTGTATTTTGAACTACATTTTAAAAATGAACTTCTATCACTGTTGAATACATGTATATGTGGTGCTAAAAGTCCAAACTGATGTATCAGACCTTGCTAGCTGCCAGTTATCAGCAATATTAGCAAAAATGTAATTTCTGCACATGTCTTTACCGCAGGATTTTTAAGTGTTGTGGTAAAGACCTTGCGTTTTATTGCGTTTTGCAACTCTAGATGATACAAAATTCATCTTATAAGATGACAGAAATGCAGAGATGTAACGAAAAAAGACCCTGACAGATATGAATAGTCATGGGAAAAGAGCATTAAAAAAAGAGCAGATAAACTGAAAAATCAGAAAAGAAAACAGTGGAGGATAAACAAAATAAACCAGTGGACAAAACAAAATACTGAAGTCCTCAAATTAGCTTGTTGTTATTGGTTGTTGGTTGTTGTTAGTTTAACCCAGTCATTCCTGAAATACCTCTTTGACAAAATCCCTTCTGTTGTCTGTTACTGTTTCTCTCTATTGTTAAGGTTACATTATTAACATGTCATTAATATTGTATCCTTACAAGCTGTCATTACCGCGGCAATGATTTATTTTAATTATTAATCAGACTGTTATTTGCAAAAATCATTTGAACCCTTCACTAGAGATGATTTACACATTAAAATGACAATATTTGTCATAAAAAGCTAAATATATATGATCTAAAACAATTGGGATCTAAGATTAGCATCAAAACTTTCCATGGCATAAAGAATATCATAAAATCCCCTAATTTTAAATGATTTTTTAATATCTGTATTTACAAAAATTGACAAATCTTGAAAATAACTATGTAAATGTATTACATTTTTATAGAAATCAAGAAAGAAAAGTGCATACAATTACTGTTATTGTAATGTTGCGGTAAGGACATTATAAAAAATAAACATGTTCCAGATTAAAATCTTAATGTCTACATTCAATGTTGTGTGCATTTTATATGTTTTACAGACTGTGATGGTTAAAACTGAAATTCATAGAGGTTGATTTTTTTTTTTTTTTAAGTTGGGAGTGTCAAAAGTGCCCGTTGTTGCAGAAACACTCAGGTCCTCAAGACTGGCAGAATCTGTGTGTTATGTGCCCTTTAAACAGAGGTGTGTTTGTTTTCATCTGTGTGCAGGAGAGAACATCCCCATCCTTCTCTCTGGAGAGAGTTTGTGAATGAACAGAAACACAGAGAGAGCCTCTGCACAGTCAGACTTCATTCAGTATTAACGCAGAAAGACGCCCATACCCATCATGCCCTGCTTTTACCGCTGGACACAAGACAGTCTGCCCTGATGCATAGAACATGAGCTGCTCTTATAACATGTTATATAACCGGAATTACATAAAAGTTTGCTCCTGTCCTCTCAGGTGATTGGCCAAGAAGTGTTCTGAGCAGACTGATGATATTGTGTATAACAGCACTGTCTTCTGTGTTTCAGTCTGTGTGTTTCTCGGTAAATCGCACAGTCGAATCACAGCTGTACCAATATTTGCAACAATGGAACTTTTTTTCATGTGATATTGCTTAAATATCAACTCTTCTAACCGAATGTTTAATGTAAATATCTTCTAATATACTCCTCATGAGATATATTTGATTCATTAGCCAGTACAAATGATGCTTTTAGTCTTGATTGACACTTATTTCATCAAAATCGATTAACTTGCTCCACCACTGAAATGACTTTCCTTTCCAGCTGACATTATCAATCTCTCTTATTTTTCAACCTCTGTCATATAGACACACCGTCTCAAGAAGGGGCAATCCAGAGAGAGGTCAGACAGGTGTGGGTCAGGCCAGAGCGATCAGATCCAGGCAGAAGACATTAGAGGTCAGGGTGAATCAGTGCCGAGGTCAGCGACAGGTAGGGATCATACATGGACTGACCGTACAACACAGTAATAAGAGCCAAGGTGTAATCCATTAACCAGAAGCTAAGACAAGGACAAGAGTCAGCAGTGGGATGGACGAGACAGTAAACCACAGCACTAACTGGACAGAGGACAGAAGATTAAACCAGGAAGACAGGGCTGAAGGAAGAGGATATAAAGCGGAGAAGTACTAAGGTAATGAACAACCATGCTGACTGCGGAGCGCAGGACTCCTGCTTAAAGTTCCTGCTGAAACACTAATACAAATAGACAAATAATTTGTAGCCGAGTACTTTATTTATTCATAATGTGCTATTTTGATGTTTGCACTGTTTTAGACTTCATGTTTCATCAGTATACAATAGCACAGATGGCAGATGTGTGGATGTTTGTGGTCCTCCTTTAGCCCTCAGAGTCTTTGAAAATAAAGGGCAAGTATTCTCTGGTGGAGTTGAGCTGTGCACATTCACACATCCACTGACATTTACATCCTCTGTTGTTTGATAATGTGGAGATCAGTAAAACCATCTAATGGCCTCTGCACTGACAGAGGGGGAATCTTCTCCCATCCATCACCACTAGAGATGCACCGATGTATCGGATGATTTTTGGTCAATTTACAGCCATCGATATGTGGTCACACTCACTGTGAAGCGGAAAGCAGCGTCTCGGACAGCATGTGGATACTGAATGGAGTTGTCTTTCGCTTCTTCTGATTCACACAAAATTACATGAAAATGGCCATCTTGGTGAGTATCATAGTAAACAGTTTTGTCTTAAATAAACGTAAACGTCTGAGAAATAAAACGCTTGTGTAACAGTATATTGGATCCGTGCAGCTCTTAAAGTGACAGCAGCCTAATATTCCTGCTGCACTGCTGTCTGAGTTTTAATGTTAACCAAACAATAAAAACTCTTGACTAATAACTTTTGTAACTTTATTAAGGATTAATATGTATTCAATTTATACAGTGAAGAATATGCAGTGCTATTTTACATTTGTTTACTTTATTTCTGAATCTGAAAACTACTATATCTACCTGAAAAGCACTGTTTATTTCATATGTATCTTTGTCCTGTTGTATTTATATATTTATGTTGGCCTGCTGAATGTTAAATGTTAAATTATTTGATGATGCAGCAATAAACTATGTAATATAAATTAATGCAAGCATTTTTGAACTTTGCTGATTTCAAATAAGAGAGCAAATGACAAATCGGATTTGGCTAATAATTGTTTGCTAATATCGGCATCAGTCCCCAAAAATATTTTCTCTCACCCTATTCGCCATCACTTTTCAAGTTCTTCACAATCATTGCAACAAATTCTGTTATTATTTTACTCACCTTTACAAAACCTGTGTCTTTCTTCTGGGAAGCACATCATTTTCTCATATACTTGTAACTATAGGAATAAGATGAGCACATAATCGATCACCGCTCAGGGGTGTTGCAATATAACAGTATTGATGAGGACCATGACACGTAAAAAATAAATAGTGATATCATAATACTATACATCTCACAGATATAGTTAAAACAGAAAATCGATTCAATTCTCATTTTTCAGTCTTTCTAGAAATATACACTCTATTAAGAGTTGAGTTCTTCACCGTCTAACACACACACACACACACACACACACACACACACACACACACACACACACACACACACACACACACACACACACACACACACACACACACACACACACACACACACACACACACACACACACACACACACACACACACACACACACAATGGCCAGAATTTTGTTGTGGAGGATGTACAGTTTAACTTTAGAGCAACCTGCGTTCACTTGACTGAAATATATTAAAGCATGTAAAACCTACTATTACTCTATGAAAGAGTTAAAGGATTAGATCACTTCAGAATTAAAATTTCCTGATAATTTACTCTCCTCCATGTCATCCAAGATGTTCATGTCTTTCTTTCTTCAGTGGAAAAGAAATGAAGGTTTTTGAGGAAAACATTCCAGGATTTTTCTCCATATAGTGGACTTCACTGGGGTTCAACGGGTTGAAGGTCCAAATGTCAGTTTCAGTGCAGCTTCAAAGAGCTCTACATGATCCCAGACGAGGAATAAGAGTCTAATCTAGAGAAACTATCAGACATTTTCTAAAAACAAATAAACATTTATATACTTTTTTTAATTCTGAAGTGAACTAATCCTGTAAAGATGTACAGCCGCTGGTATGGTCTGAGCTGAACAGAAGCCAGATTGCGTTGAACAGATAGCGGTTTCAGGACGGTCCTGAGAGAAGATCTGCTGCTTGCACAGACACACTTATCAAACACTGGCAGCTAAAATAAACAGCATTACACTGAGAGCAAAGTTCAGACGACTGACACTGATGACAGAAGTCATTTCCGAAGCACTCAAGGAATTCTCCAATATTCTGCACAGCTGGAAGAGAGAGAAAGAGTTGCTGGGGCACAAATCAAAAGAATAGTTTGCAAAATCCAAACTGAACCGCTTTCTAGCAAAGGAAAGCGACTCCTGAACATATATTAAGTTCACAAGTGTCTTTCTGCATCTACATCTTCAGTTCTTCACCAGCATGAGAAGGTCTGAGTGTGTTTTAAGTGCCGTCTGATGTGTGTGTGTGTGTGTGTGTGTGTGTGGGGGAGGTTTCTCTTCATTCTTCAGCTTTATTTTAGGAGAGTCAGCATCACACTGTGATATCAAGCATCCTTGACTCCAGAACTCATTGCGTGTGGCACGTATAGCTGTGAGAGTAAATGTAATGTCTGTCGGGGTAAACGCGGCTGAGGCACACTGCCGGTTCAGAAGTTCAGCGTCACAAACAGCTCTTTTATCTCCGCCACATACCTGCCAGCATTGACAACACGGCATCAAACACACGCGCCGCTCTCTACCAGGTACAAACATGACCCTGATACCGCATTTGTACTACACACATACACACAGTCAAACAGCCCTACAATACACCAACACTAATGGCCCTGGGCTCTTTTGAGAAGATGCTTTTTGTTAAAGTTTTGTTAACAAGTGCTAGCTCTACATCCAGGGAGCATTACGGTTTACACTGGGGTTGATGTTGGGGTCGGAGCAACTATTAATGTACAGAAAAGGTTATTTAGCTAAAAAAATCCTCAAACATCCACATAAAGTAAACTGAATTTACATTGCTAGTTTATTATATAATTATATTTTATGTCTCCTCATCTAACACACCTGATTCAGCTCATTAGTAGAGACTCCGATGGATCTGAAATGGATGGGTCAGATAAGGGTGACATGCAAAATGTGTAGTGTTGGTGTTCCTCCAGGAAAAGAGTTGGGAAACACTGCTTTATTAACAACCATTAAAAAGGCATGTTGATGAGTGAATGAAGTAGAACTTCTCAGGTAGGCCTCATGATAGTTTCACATGTGAGGATGTTAGTGTATTGTTGGCTGTTGGGTTTTGTCCTCTATTCCACTATATTTGCAGATGCCAGATGAAAAGTCTGACCCTGAGAAGAGTTTCGAAGCACTTCTGCATTCACTGTAGGGCACAGGTGTGAAACTCAAGGGCTGCGTTTAACTCCACTTTAACACATACACTTGTGAACTTCCCTAACTACTTCCCCTCGGGAACTCAATATGTACACTTCAGGCAGATCAATAGACCACAATGCAACATGATTGTGACATTGCTCACAGTGTATGATATTGGAGTTACTTTGACATTTAACCGCATCATACTTGTAGCTACCTTAAGCTGACTGTTATAGTTGATTGTATTTTTATCATTTTCATTTGTGTATTTTTTTATATTTTCTCCAATAGCCCAAGAATACATACAGGGTTACAGTAAATCAACTGCATAGCAGATTCCAACCAGCTACAAGAAGCGGCTGATGTACAGGGTAAAGGGTCAGGACTGAAGTAAAAAAACCCTAAAGAGATGTTTTCTTCTCTGACTCTCCCCTGTGGGGTTTATGAGGTAACTGGGGCTTCAGCACATCAGGAGCTTACTATATAGGACTAGAGTGGACTACTTCAGGAAATGCGCCCAGCCCTCGCAGCGGTTGCCCAATTGAAAGAAGGGCTCTTCATGGATATATTCCGGGTTCAGCTCGACACTCAGGCCCGTTCCTCTTCAGTCCTTGTCAGGACTGCAGATGGTAGGCGTATTGAAGTGGTCTGGACTGAGATCTGACCCATTTCCACCCTGCTAACCCTTCACTGAAACTGGGTATAGAGTACAAGAAATAGACTTCCTAATAAGCCTGAGCAGTCTGTCGCCCTCTCCATCCGTCCAAAAAACAAAACAAAAAACTAAGATGTAGACAATGTTGTGCTCTCCGATGGTTATCCAGTGGACAGGTGGTTAGATTTTGTCACCTGTTGGCCTCCTCCTATTCTGAGGAATGGGGGTAATGTTAGGGCTTATGCTCCCTTCTTAATGGATAAAGCAAAAACGGATGGAGGTGTTTTGAGTTGTGAGCAATACCCTCCCTAAACTGTTGCCCTTCCAGAAAGGATATAAGATGTAGAGCTCCTTATAGCTGAAATTGAATTTGCTTAATAATTGATGAATTTTGCAGCTTAACAGTTATTTTGTATTGTCACCCCCACTTTTTTTTTTAGACAAGAAAATGCACTATCCAAACTTAAATGGTTGTAATTCAAGCATACATTGGAGTATAGACAAAAGGCTGGTCTTGTTTTAAAGATGAAATTTGGCAGATTATTGTAGATGTAAGTGTAAGAAAAAACGTATGTAAGTGAAACAGAAAAAAAGTTATAGAAGTTTATGTTTATGAAAATGTAAAATGTAAAAATATAATATTTGATATTTTACATAAAATATATATTTTACAAAACAAGTTTTACTCTAAAGCTGCAAGGAAATCAAAGCCAAAAATCTGAACAAGTTGTGTTCCAAATTTCAGGTTGATATCTCAAAAAATGAGCTTTCAGTAAGATTTTGTTTGGGCGCAGTACCACACTTTTACACTAGATGACAACCAAGCTCCATTACTGACCATATAAGGGCGCCTCCATTTCCATATATGGTTTGAGTGATCTGAACCATATATTTACATTATTTTCATACAATTTATGAAGTAGATATCCTATATAGAAGTAGTATGGGAATTTAGGCAGAATTTGATATGAATTCAGCCTCTAATAAACATAAAAATAACATGCATGTAGGCCTAGGTTATAGATCGCCGCCACAATCATAAATGTATTTTTTTTCCTATTAAAAACATTTTCAGACCTTTTCTTCTCAAAAAATTGAATGGATGTTATCTTTTGAACTCTTGGCATGAAAACAAACATGTTTCAACCAATCTTTAATGATTTTTCATGTTCATTGCAATTTCAAAATAAAGGTCTGAACATGCCTTATGAGTATGAAAATATGCTTGTTGCAAATTGATAAATTACTGCTCCTCTGTAATTTATTTTGGAAATCACCAAATATGTAAACTAGAGATTCTAAGCTTTCAAATGATATATAGTTTGTCAAGATTCGTTTAGGTTTAGTATAGAATATTACTGTTTGAAATATGTAATGGCAAACGTCCCACCTGTGGGACAGTGACAGTTAAGGGGTTAAAACTGTGTTTTGAAACAATCTGTATCGTATAAAACGCTTTAGAAATAAATGTGACTTGGCTTGGCACTGATTCATAATAAAGATCGGGATAACTCATGACATCAAACGTATCGCAGTGAATATGTGCTAGAACAACTCTACATAAAATACACACAAACAATCATGTGATCACACAAACAGAAGACAAATCATACCACTGTTGATAATGAACTTTAATGAATCACTAGTGGGGCTAAATGAGCTTGAGCAAATAATATGTGAAGTTCCTGGAAGCTTTGTTTACGGATCATCAGAACGTAACAATTTTGCAAACTCAGTTTTTCTTCCCTTCTGTTTAGAAAAAAACCATCAGAGGGAAAAGTTTCCAGATGAACCACTCCACAGTCAGGAATCTGAACCCAACGAAGTTGATCTGAAAATCAGTGGTGTTTCTAAGGCATGATGGTAAGTGCTAATGTGTGAATCAATGTAGTTAAAAAGAGGCTTAGCTGGCGATCCAATAACAGACACTATCCATCTGCCAGGAACATTAGTTGAGGAGGTACGAGCTTTAGCTGAAACATTACAGTTGGTGTTGTGAGAAACTCTTGAGTTGCATTGCTTTGGATCAAAATGCCTTCTTTTTTTTGTAGTATCTGCTTATTTCAGCTGTGTGGTCAGATTTATTTTTTAAAACTAATCCTCCATCCCACTACTTACATTACAGAATTCTTTCCATCCATTTTGGTCATAACCTGTGGACAGAATTGACTTTTAGGCTTGAGATCTATTTTCTGCAGAAGATGTACAATTATGGAAAAGAAAGCTTTTCTCAGCTGCGGATACTGAATATTGTGCAGCACAGGACAGACACAGTCACATAATCTTAATGTTTCAAATAAAATAGTTTACATACAGTATCTTGACAATATTTGGTAGTTCTGGAGTGAAGCGAGATCCTGAGTGATTCAAAGTCAAGCTGTTTCAGCACTCTATCAACATCTCAGCTCAGCTCAGTTTAATTCCAACTTCTTTTGAACATACTTTACAAGAAGGACTGTGCCTTCCTCAAATTTTTACATCATTAGGTGTTAAATGATCATAAATACCCAAAGTGGGTTCTTTCTGAATCTGAAGTGCTCTCAGAAAGCGTTTGGATCCAAAATATTGGTGAAATCTTCTTTTGTAAAGAGAGAAAGTCTCTTATCTAAAGACCAAACAAATAGATCTCGTCACAGTCCAAAAATAAGCTGTATTTTATTTATGCATACACATAAATTAATTAATAAAATACTTTCTTATGATGCTCTCCTGCAGGATATATCTCTGTATCACACGCACACAAACCTCTGGCCTGTTCTGAGCATCAGTGAAGTCAGTCTGATCCATAAAAGAAGGGCTGCGCTGCCACATTCCTGCTGTGAATATAGATGATTTTCCACACAGGCCAAGGCTCTTGGATGGAGGGATAAATGAAAATCAATAAAGACGAAGAAAGCAGAAACAATGTCACTGTCCCAGTGAATCGATCCACAGCTCCTCTGGCTAATGTCCTTGATTCAACAGCTTCTTGTCTTCAGGAAACCCGCCACCGGCAGCAAACACAGACTGTGGGTTTTTATTGAGTGATGTAGTGATGTCATAATCTCTGATTCTGTCCAAAGGTCAATGTTATAGATGTGGGAGATGGGATCAGTTGTAACTCCACTGCTTAAGAAACCAACACTAAACCTTGCACTCAGACGAAAACATACCATTCCTTCTCCTCCGGTTCAGAGTGAAAACACTCAAACAAGCTATTCATTCAGGTCTTCAACTCAAAACAACCTGCTAGACAACAGTTGCTCAGGCATCTAACAAATGTTCAACTGACATTGCCTTGCTTTCTGTCACTGAAGCCCTGTGCTGCTGCCAGATCATCTCTCCTCATTCTGCTGGACCTGTCTGCAGCATTCAGTACAGTAAATCATCAGATCCTCCTGTCTACCTTCTGAACACTGGGCATCACAGGAACAGCTCTACACTGGTTTAAGTACTAACTTACAGGTAGATTTTTCTGATTGTCTCAGAGGAAATCCATGTCACACCAACTAATCCACTGGGTGTACCTCAGGGTTCGGTGCTTGGCCCTCTCCTCTTCTCAATATATGCAACATTACTGGAGCTTATCACTATCACCGCACTGCAATTCAGATCTTTCATCTCAGCCTGGATGAAAGAACACTATTTCCAACTCAATCTAGCAAAGATGGAGCTTCATGTCTTCTTAGGCAGTCAAGCAATTCAGCACAGTATTACCATTAAGGAAGGAGCATTGATGATAACACCATATGATGGAGGAAGGACACAAGGGCAAGTTCTCTGCTCTTTATGTCCTCTGTGGATTCCAAAAAGCCTAAACACCCTCTTCTATGAGCATTTGAAATATGCTTAAACTAAACTAAATAAATGTAAAGAACTACCACAGACATTGGGGAACTAACATTAGATGATACAATGGCTTAAAAGAGTCTTAAACTGTTATGTCCAATCCTAAATATGGTACAGCTATACAGTAGCATCACTCTAAAAATAAAATTGAGGAAAAAGGGGTAATGAACCAAGTTTTCATGGATGAACTGTGAAAATGTAAATTTGTGAATAAGAAGTTTAAAGGTGCCCTTGAATGGAAAATTGAGTTTATCTTGGCATAGTTGAATAACAAGAGTTCAGTACATGGAAATGACATACAGTGAGTCTCAAACTCCATTGTTTCCTCCTTCTTATATAAATCTCATTTGTTTAAAAGACCTCTGAAGAACAGGCGAATCTCAACATAACACCGACTGTTACGTAACAGTCGGGATCATTAATATGTACACCTCCAATATTTGCATATGCCAGCTCATGTTCAAGGCATTACACAAGGGCAGCCAGTATTAACGTCTGGATCTGTGCACAGCTGAATCATCAGACTAGGTAAGCAAGCAAGGATAATAGTGAAAAATGGCAGATGGAACAATAATAACTGACATGATCCATGATATCATGATATTTTTAGTGATATTTGTAAATTGTCTTTCTAAATGTTTCGTTAGCATGTTGCTAATGTACTGTTAAATGTGGTTAAAGTTACCATCGTTTCTTACTGTATTCACGGAGACAAGAGCCGTCGCTATTTTCATTTTTTAACACTTGCAGTCTGTATAATTCATAAACACAGCTTCATTCTTTATAAATCTCTCCAACAGTGTGTAATGTTAGCTTTAGCCACGGAGCGCTATCAAACTCATTCAGAATCAAATGTAAACATCCAAATAAATACTATACTCACATGATCCGATCCATGCATGATGATCATTTTGTAAAGATCCATTTGAGGGTTATATTAGATGTGCATTAACTTTGTTTATGCACTGTATAACTGCACTTATAGTCGAGAGCTTGCGAGGGCAGGGAGCGAGAGATTTAAAGGGTCCGCAGCCTGAATCGGCGCATAGTTAATGATGCCCCAAAATAGGCAGTTACAAAAATTAATTAAAAAAAAATCTATGGGGTATTTTGAGCTGAAACTTCACAGACACATTCAGGGGACACCTTAGACTTATATTACATCTTGTGAAAACGTGTTCTAGGGCACCTTTAAGATATTTAAATTCAGGAGTACAATGCAGTAACATAATACCCATAACACTGTTCTCGGAATATTGCATGACAGGATCTACGCACTGTTGAACACTCATTGATTTCAGTAGAGCTCTTGTAAAAGGGGAATTAGTCCAGCAGCTCAAAGGAACTGAAGTACTGAAGGAAGTTAATGCATCATTACCCAGAATTTACCCACAGGTCCTGTTCTCTCACCCCAGCCCAGGACATAACGGCCACTTTAGTAGAGAGAGAGAATTAAGGACATAAAAGGGAGAAACAAGAGAAGAAAACGATACCATGGCTTCAGATCTTTTTAGCAGAGAGTGCCTGTTGTTTTCAAGTCTATATGTGGAATTAATTTACAGTGGAAATGTCAAGTCAATTAAAACAGAAGAGAAGAGAACACAGATTTCTGTTCCAAACACTCTGTCGTTTACATCAGCAGGGTGCAGAAATAACAGGTGAAGAAACTGGACGACTGTAAATTGCTGGAAGGTTTACATCAGAATAAAAGCCAGAGTGAAAGCAGAATTCAGAAGCTGACATTCATTAAAGACACCAGAGCACAAATACGAGCTGCAGGGAAATATCAGCAGCAGGGCAGATGAAATCCAATGAGCGGGTGGATAGTTCAGTACTGTCATGGCTAATTCAGGGGTGTGAAGAAGATCTTTAATGACTGTCAGTAACACTTTAGTTTAGGGTCCAGTTCTCACTATGAACTAGCTGCTTATTATCATGCATATTACTAGGATATTAGCTGTTTATTAGTACTTATAAAGCACATATTAACCTTATTCTGCTTGACCATATTCTACATTCTTAATCCTACCTCATACCTAAACTTAACAACTACCTTACTAACTATTAATAAGCAATAAAGTAGGAGTTTATTGAGGGAAAAAGTCATAGTTAATAGTGAAAATTGGACCCTAAACTAAAGTGTAACTGAAAAAAAAAGTATAGGGACGTGAAGTGTATAAGAGACATTTAAAATTCAGATATTTTTTCTTCACAATAACATGAACTAATGAACTGAACATAAATAGGCACAATTTCATGTTGACTTTAACTCTCATAATTGATCATATATTGATTTGAGATTCTGTTCACTGGTTAAATGAGAAGTGATGATGTTTGTCACACAGACATGAGCTCCAGACTTCAGTCACTGTCATCATATCTGCCCTCAGGAGAGCTGCACAACCCTCCTCGCTGAAAACATCCTCCTCAAATCAATATACGAGTTGATGAAAAACAATAATAAAGACTGAGCATCTTTTTGTGGCATTCCCTGTGTGTTTAGTTCATTATGTTGAGGGATCTTATCTCTCTGCACTGGAGTCTGCTGCAGGTTTCGTGTTTCCTCCTGTCATATAAACTCTGGATCTTCGTCCTTTTGATTTAAATAAATCTCGTTGGATTTGTGAAAAGAGTTTAATCTCTGCTGTACCCTTATATCTCTAAAGCATAGAGTGATATGAAAAGCAAAAGGCCCGCTTTTGAGAGACAATGTTTCAAAACACAATGGGGTTTTAACAATATTAATGTCTTATATTATGCTGAATGACACTGAGGGAGGAAGGATATATAACAATTAAATTCCTCCAAGAATCTGTTTTTGCATTGCAGTGAAACATGCAGCGGTTTCACAATAAGCCGTATTCACGCTCCGTCACGGCTGAAATCTTGGTGTGTCAATCCCAAAACCTGAAAGTGTCACCATGTGTCACTGTGAGAGACTATTACAGTGAATAATATTACTTTTCTGCTATCCAGAAACTTTTTAAAAGAGAAATGACATTAATTCAATAGATTTGACTGGCTTCTCCAGACAGTGACTGTTCTTGTCAGTAATTGGTAATGGGATTGCTACGTGTTCAAAGAACAAACAATTATAATTCTGTCCTTATTTACTGACAGTCATGTCACTCCAAACCTGCATGACTCTGACAGATGGATTTGAATGCATAAGATGAGTTTTGAGGGTGTGGAAAGAGCTGTGTCAGGAATACAGAGATTTCTGAAAGTACAACAGGAGATTCTCATTGGTTAATGGATGCTGCTCCAGAGAGAGCACTGCAGAGTGTGCTTGTTAAAACGTCTCGAGCATCACTCAACATTCTGGCAATATACCATCTCTACTGACAATGAACGGATGGAAACATTCTCTGCTGTACAGTGAGTGTGTGTGTGTGTGTGTTTATGCAGACATGAGTTCACTCTGTGTGTTTAAACGCACGGGTCTAGCGCTGAGGGCCGTTTAAAGGCCAATGTTCTGCCCCACTGCATACAGTAATTACTGACACCAGAGAGCCCGTGTGTGTGTGTGTGTGTTTATGCTAGTATAGAGGTTAATGAAGCTTATGACACCTCGACACTTCCTGTCAGTTCATTACACAGACTGCACGTATCTTCAGATTTAGTGACGAATGAACTGCCACTGTCTTTGGTAAATGCTCTGAACTCTAGAGGTGAGCTGAACACTTCATAAATGACACATCCGATCCAAAAATGAATATGAAAGCACAGTCTCTAAAGTGAACTCACCCATGAGGAGAACTTAACTATAATCTAAAATAAAGAATACATTAACTCTTTCCCCAACAATTTCCATCATTTATGACACAACGCTTCCACATCATTGACAGAAATTCCACATAATTTAGTAATCATTAAAAACTAGGTATCATTCGAAAGCTCAAAATTCATTGTGTGTTTGTGTAACGGAGCTGGACTCAGGCAGGGATCCAAATGCAAAGCTTTTATTAAAAGTGAGCGTGGTCGTACAGGCAGGGTCAAAACAGGAACAAACAGGAACAGCAAAGGACAGGCAGAGTCGTAGTCAGTGCATGTGACTGGCAGGGAGGATTATGGGAAATGGAGTCCGGAATGAACAGGAACGTGACAGTTTGGAAATTAAACATTGCATATCTATGGAAATTATACTTTAAATCCATTTAGCGGGGCACTCACCTCATGTTTCAAATTTTACAGAATGTACGGCACTATTTTAGAGTCAAATCTTTATCTAATATTGATAGCACATTGTTGGAAAGGAAAGTTGGAAAGTCATAATAAAAGTCCCGCTGCTCGTGAGGCGTGTGTTGATCAATTGCTCCAGCTCCTCGTTCAGCTCCACAACACTCGCTCCTGCTCTGCTTCACACTACAGTAACGTTAATAATCACATCCATGAACATGATTTCTGCCCGAGTCCAATCCCTGTTCTTTTGCACCGTCCGTTGAGATGGAGACCACATGTCCCAAGATTCCGCGCTCAAACTTGGCATCATCAAGCTACGCCTTTGTTTTGAATAGGCATCTAGCGACCTCTAGCGGACAGAAAATATTACACATTGTACCTTTAATCTGTGAAAGGAATGCAACATAACCAGAATGTCACAGGTTTGTCGAGTTATTCTTGTTAGCTCAAGCTGGTAGTGTTGAAGTCCTGCTCCAACAGAGCAACTGCCACTAAGATGAATGGGAACGCTATCGGATAGATTTCTCCAGTAATTATGAACCTCTTTGGATTGAATTATCTGTAAAGTACTGAAGCAAACTCCATTCAGCTATTGTGTCAGTAACACCTACAAAAATAATTATTTTATGTCTATCTTTACATGATATCATTTCATGCAAATAAATAGCTGACTCTTTCTCATTAATCTGAGATTTACTAGCTTTAAGACTTTAAAACAATTTCCATGGTAATCCACAGTACGACATGAATACAAGACGTTCTGCTAAAGGATAGTCCTTTAGTAAGTGTCAGGAATGCTTCATACCCTCACACACAAGAAGAGTGTATTAATAACTGAGATTACACGGATGTTCCCTCTGAAAAGTGATTAGAGGGAAGAAGATGAAGCCACTTACAGTCCTTGCCTATAAGCTGAATATTGATTTAATTCAATGAAAGCTCAGCTTCTCATCTCTAGCTTTCAACACCATTCACAATTAACCACGAGCAACAACTCCACCTCGGTCCGCCTCTAACCGAGCTGTCTAATGTGATTAGGGTGTAATGACGATCTATACGCCCATGACAGATCCATGACCAGAGAATTTCTCAAGCTCTTATCGTCTTACCCATAATCCCCCATTCCACCGCCTCTCCTGCAGGTTTAGTGCCACGACTGTCAAGAGGGATAAAAATAACACTTTTCCCACAATAGAGTTCTGCAGCTGCAATTCCCTTATCCAGTTTCCAGCAGCGTGGCCTTAATCAGGTCAGAACGCTTTACAGCAGCTTCTGATGCCAGATAAAAACAGAGAGAGAGCACGACTCCTTCATTTCAAGTGCTGCTTCCAGTTATCTGTCTCGCACGGTTCCAGTAAGACACTCAGCTCTAAGTGTGCGCTGCGTTGATGGACTCTCCTATATTTCTCAGAGGTCATCAGGCTCCGGTAGGTAACCGCACAACAAAAGCCTCAGAGAAACTACAGACACATAATGGAAAAGAAATGAGCTATGAACTGAAGAGACACTGGGTTTGCCTTGTTTGTGTCCTGATGTGATTGTTAGTGAAGTACTTGACAGAGTCAATGAGATCTGTGGATTACTCTTCTATTATTGGGAATCCAGTGTGAGAACATGGGTGGCACTATAGGGTCACCTCTGGTTTTAAGAGAAACAGATCACCCAAATATCATGTCAGATAAACTCCAAAAGTGGTACGTTGATGTCACTGAGACCAAAAACATCATGTTTCTCATGCGCAATAACAGAATGTGGGATTTTTGGCCCACAAACATGGGCTAGATGTGAGCTTTGGCACAGAGGAAGCCGGAGATATAAATGAAACATTTGTTGTATTTTGGGCCTGTTTCTCACACAAAACATAATGACTTATACTGGAAAGATAATACATGAGTCAGGTTGAGAAAATTTCTCCTTTTGTGTTTTTTGGGTGAACTGTTCCCTTAATCCCTTGAGGTTTTCATCACATTGTCTTTTCCACCAGTGTTTTATATCTGATACCTGTCACTCACATGAGATCCACCAATAACAAACCTCAACCATCCAATCAATTCCCCATGGATAAAATCATGCATTGCCCTACATTTGTTCTTGTTCCAAAAACCTTTTTACTTGGATATACGCCACCAAAAAAAACAAAAAAAAAAAAAAAACTTTTGCAACTTTAAGCCCGGAACACACCAAGCTGACGCTGACGAACTAGTGGTGACGAAAGCAGACTGCAGGGTTGGCTCACATCGGCAGCGTCTGGGTCCAAAGTTGCCCTGACACACCAAACCAACGCTCGACACCCGACGGCCAAGTAGCACGTCCTTTCTGCGCCTGCGTAAGATGAAATGCCTTTCTGTACCAGCAGGTGGCAGTAGCTGAACAGCCAATCAGAATGATCAGATGGCCCGAGCTCCAACGCTGATTCAACGTTGAAACGTCCGAAAAAAGCCGACGAGGACGAACTACAGCTGACGGTGCGGAACACACTGAAAACTTAGTCGGCCGACGAACAAAACCCAAGCCGTCAGGTGCCGACTGTCAGCTTGGTGTTTTCCAGGGCTTTAAATTCATACCAACTTTAAAGGGGTCATCAATTGAGAAATCAACTCCCGTCTTATTCAACGAATCTCTTAGTTACATCGTGTTTGCATTGTTAGTGATGATGAAAGCATTCGTTAGTGTGCAGAAATTGAGTCGCAATGACGAGATCACTGCTTTCATGAGCTCAACAACATGTCTGTGATCGACTACATGTTCATCACTGCAACCTTTTATTCTATTGCTCTGTATCTTCTATTGTTTTGTCTCAAGATGCACACCAGTAATGTTTTTTAAGGCACATTTATAAAAGGTACTTAAATGTCCTAATTTAACCATGGCCTAATAATATAAGCCCTGTCTGTGAAAGCAGGTCTGAATGTCCACAGCCTCTGTGTGATGTTACTAGAATGTGAACTAGATGTTTGACAGAGAGTCACAGTCGAGCAGATCAGAGCTCATCTGTTTAAAGTTTTTTTTTTCAGACCATGTGTGAATCTCCTTCACCCGTCAGCGGCGATACGGCAGCCAGCAGCTGCTAACCCGAGACCCTTTACCATACGAGGAATGCAAAATAATACTTTAGAACTCAGTAAACTATAAAAGAAAGAACAGTATACTACATCCATGAGGAATACACCATGCAGCACAACAATAATCCAAAACACAAGGAAATCCAGAACTGGATAAAGAAGAGATTTGTAGGACAATATTAACTGATATTAACCCTACAGGAATGTTGTGACGTGACCTGAACATGGTTCATAAATACTCACTGAACAACAGAAGGAAAGTGCAGGTCATTACAGCTACTGAACATCATGAATCATTGTTGATCATTCATAAGTCTATGTGACTAGTATCAGTCAGAATTAGTGTATGTTGTGTGTGGATGCATCATCCTGTCATCTCTCTCTCTCTCAATCAAAGATGTGTATCAGCACCCCTGACAGACGACAGCACAATATCTGTAGCTCTACAGACACATGAGATGAGTGATAAGACAGTGATTCTACAACAGAATACATCGCTTCACTTATTTACTATTAAGTTTATTTAATGGCAACACACTTTTAGTTCATTTAAATTTAGTTTATTCAGTTAATTTACTGTCCTTCAAGATGGCTGACAATCGATTTCCAGGATTTGCCTGGAGGACAAAGGAACAAGGAAATGAGGAAGCATCAATTTAATTATTGAGAAGAACCCACCGTCACTGAATCAACCATTCACTCAATTTGATTAAAAAAAGAAAGAAAAGAAAAGCTGATTCATTCATTAAAACAAGTGACTGTCTTGAGAAAAAAAAAAAAAAAAAAAGAGTCATTGAATCATTCACTCGAATTGATTTGTTCAAAGGTGCTGATTTAGGAATGAAACAATTCAAATTGCTGCATGCCAGTTTGGCAACTTATGTTATGCCCTAAATCTATAAACTGTTTTTTGTGAAGAAAAAGTACATTCTTTTGAGTGTGTATAGAAAAAAAAAAAAAGCAAAGTTTTGGTAAATACTACAACGTCATAAAATCATGCCTTGAAACCAGGGCCATTTTGTCACATAGTTACGTGCAGCGTGTCATAAACCCGCCTGCCAATCATTATGTTGTTAACTTCACTGAATAATTCGCTTAAACAATTTATTCAAAAAACCCACTGAATCATTCAGGAATGAAACACAATTACTGTGTGTTGCAACAACTCTGCTGTGTCTTTGTTAGGAACTGTAGTGTGCAAATTGCAAATAATTCCTTTAGTGAACTGGGTACCAAAAAAATACAGATGTGTGAATAAATTGAGCATTTAGCCAGCACAGTATTTCCCTAGTAATCGCCCACAGCAAGACCAGCTAATAACTTTTTACGGAGGAGGTGTAACTGGTCCTATTAGCATTGCTCTGAGCGGGATACGAACCAACATAAACCAGCATGGGAGGCAGATGCCAGTAAAGATGCTAAAGACCACATCCCTTAGCGTCAGTCACAAATGTGCCTCCTGAAGGCTGAGGAGTGAGGTTTATCTGTACAGCTCTTACTGATCTCTCCCTTGTGCTCTCTGTGTTCTCCCTGAGATCCTTCAGTGCATCATGAGTATGAGGAGGGAGTGTGAATAATACAGGTGAAAAATCACATGACAGGAGGCAGGGAATGGGTCACACTGTTGAAAATGGACTAATTATAGAGTTTGGAACATAGCCATTTGGATGTCAGTAATGTTGGTCAGGTCTGATCTGCTGAGCAGATGTAAGTTAAGTGTTAAAGGGGTATTTAGTTATGATTTCACTTCTTTAACTTTAGTTAGTGTGTAATGTTGCTGTTTGATCATAAACAACATCTGCAAAGTTACGACACTCAAAGTTCAATGCAAAGAGAGATATTTTCTTTTACAGAAATCGCTATTTTTAATTTTAAGGACTACAACAAACGGCTGGTAGGGACTACAACGAGCTTCTTCCTGGGTTTGTGACATCACTAACCCTAAAATGTACATAAACCCCGCCCCCGAGAACACACAACAAAGGGGGCGGGGCCATGTTGGGCTGCTTTAGAGAAGAGGAAGAGTTGTTGTAGTCGAGTGTTGTTGTCATGCCGTCATTTTACACCAAACGAGGGTCAATTCAACACAAAAGATGAACATGACGGCACATGCTAGTGGATGAGTTGAATCAAATCCACAGCAACTACATCAATTGATCTGTGGGGTATTTTGAGCTGAAACTTCACAGACACATTCTGGAGACAACAGAGACTGATATTACATCTTGTGAAAGGGGCGTTATAGGTTCCCTTTAATACTGCATCATTAATGGTTAGCAGTGTAAACATTAAATGGGCTTGGGAAATTTCCAATATATGGTTTAATAATCAATTCAAATAACTTAGTTGAACTTGACAATAAACTTTAGTCTTAGTTTTTAGCTTGGTAGCTTACTGCACAAAGTTTATTGTACAGCAGTTTCTAAGGTGGTAAATGGTGTGAATCTCAAGGTCCTTTCACACAAATGTGAATGTTTAGTGTGTTGAATAGAAACAATGGATGCTATTGAGCTGTTCACACAGCAGACATTCACGTGCAGATAATCTTTATTTCTTTGGTGAAGATGTCATTTTTCAACATTCTTTTCCCCTTTCCACCAAATAACTTTTTATTTAAAAATAGGCCTGGCCAAAGATAATGATGATTTTTGGCCAAATATAATGACTACCGAACATAATCTTTGGATATTACTTTTGGTGTGAACACAAAGTTTTGCTTGTTTGCATCATGTTTTGGTGTCATGTTAGGCCTTCAGTGTTAATGAGGAGTCACTCTGGGAGGCTGGAATCATGGGTGGCTGAAAGATGTTAAGGCTGATTCCCAGACTATAGCAGACTATAAGTTTGAGTTTCTGTGGAACGACCCCTGAACTGCACCCAGATGCAGAACCAGGCACTGGTTAATAGCCTACCTACAACCCCAAAGTGTTTTTGAGAGTCTCAATCTCACTTCATTTCACTTTGAAACAGATAAATAAATCATGTTATTCATAAACATTCTATATATAACCACTTGAGAAATGTATAAACATGTCTCCAAGTTTAGAGGCACCAGAGGGCACTCCCCTGTTCATGGCTATTTTCATCTCGGACTTCATTACCCATAACCCACTGCCTGGACTAATCAGCCATGATTGCCTGCAGCTGTGTCTTGTTATCTCATCAGTCTCATCCTATTTAAGCCCTGCTTTCTGTCTCATTCATTGCCCAGTCTTGTTAATGTTAACACTGCTTCCCTAGTGTAACGAAATGTAGCGGTTATTAATCAATTTATGGATGAAATATGAATATAATAATTCATAAGGTTATGAATAAATTATGATTCATATATCGACCCAATGGGGAATTAAACATATATTGTGAATCAATTACAACGAATTATAATCAATTACATATATGATTAGTTCTGGTTTAATAATTATTTAGAGAAACTGCTCGTTTGTCCAGCAAACTAAGTCCCTCACAGAATATTATAAACGGAGTTATTCTCTGGCCATGAAAATAACTAAAGCATAAAGCGATCGAAAAACGTTAAAGTGACTTGGGTTTTCCGCTGAAAGAACAAACAGAACAATCGAGCATGAATAACGTTTTAATATATGCAAACTACGAATACAGAGGTTATACATCTAAATATATATACAAGAAAATACACACCTATGTACAAGAATAGAATTAGATAAGGAAAGAAAGAGAAGGCAAGTAGCAAACTCACAACCAGTCCTAAGCCAGCACGGAAATCAGTTTCATCATCTAAGATTGAGAAACGGCAGTATACTTGCATTGGTTGCGTGTGTCGAATTTCAGGTTAGCGCTGGTGCAGTTCGTTGGCTTCCTCCGTTCAGCGGGAAGGTTTGAACTGAGGACGAGAGTGAGTTTCGCTGGAAGATGGCGATCCCGAAGCTGAGCGCGGTGGCAGCGCGTGGTCACCGGAGGGTTCCGGGAAAAACGTGCATGAGATGCTCGTGAGACAATCGGGAGAGAACACGGGAGAGAGAGAGTCTGGAATTGTGCGTCTTTGCTTTTATGACAGATAAGCCGACACACCTCCTTGAGGTGGGGTAGCCAATAACATGGGTGCAAAGTTGGCGGGAAAGCTTTTCCTTTGCTTGGCCTCACGACTTAATCTGCATGAGTTATGACTATCAATTCAGATCTCCAAATGGAGTGTGTTCTTCACAGTATCATTAAACACATAGAAAAATGCATTTGTCAGCGGTGTGACATATCTCAGTAAATAGCTCGTGTCCGGAGCTTTACGGCGAGACCAAACTCGATAGGTCAGAAAGGCATAGGAGAGAAGTTATGGTTTACAGACAAAATTATATCGTTAAAATGCACACTAGCACAAATACACTCATTTAAACACTAGGAAACATGCATAGGCCCTAAAAATATATGAAATATATATTTCAGCATAGTGGTAGTTTACAAATACAGTTGAAAATGTATGATTGTGTGTTTCTGTGTCTGTCTGTGTGTGTGTTTTTGTGTGTCCCTGTGTGTGTGGGGTGTTGGAATGTGGATCTGGTCAGTCTCTGGGGGGTTTTACAACCCAGTCCAGCATGCTAAAAGCGTTCTGGACATTCCAAAGTTTATTGATTATCCTGATACGTGTGCATACGCTACAGATTCCCCCTTTCGGCCAACGAAGTTCCTGTGCGGACTTCGTTGGACGGTAACCAAGTTCGATGGCACATGGATCCGGATGGTCACGCAGCAGGTGGTTCCTACTGGTCCTTGAGGGAGAGCAGATAAGCACCTGTCCGTGGATTCTTGCATCCCTTTGATCCCTTGGGATAGGATGAAGGCCAGGCCCCGGGCGAGTGCGTACTTGATTGCCATGGAGAGGCAACGGATTGTGTTGGCAGCAGTCCAAGCTCGGGCTCTAGGTGAGCTGGTCAGGACAGGCAGTCGTGAGAGTGCTTGGAGGGCTGCATCAGTGGGAGTACTGTCACTTAGCTGGGACCCCCTTTGTCAATCCTCAGTTCCATTCCTGGATCTAAGGTGTGATTGTGATCCCTGGGGGAAGATGGGATTTCCAGTTCTGACTGGTCCTCTTTGCTTGAGAGACAGTGCACTGCCAGGTGGCTGTGATAAAGGATGGAACTCAGGGGTAAATGGATCCTCTTACTTGGATTGGGCAGCCTGACATGAGTGGTGGTGTTGTGCTGATTGTAGATTACGATGGCAGCATGAGTGGGGGTGTGGATGAGCAGTCGATCACCCACAGTCTCGGCTTGTGTTCCGATAACTGGGGTGCGAGGCTTGGCCGGGCAGCGTGTGTCGCTGGTCATGGGCTGCAACCGGCCCATTCCTTCAGTGTGGTTTCTGAGGAAGAGCTGGTTTGGGCAGAAGTACTGAAAGTCTTTGGTGAAACTACACCTGCGAAAGTGGGGAGCCGGGCACAGCCGTGGGTTGCTGTTGTGGTAGGCTACCGCAACTGAGGTGTGTTTCTTGGCATGGGTGTTACGTTGCCGCCACCTGACATTGACCATGTCTTTGGGTCTGCCAGTAGCAAAGTCCAGCACAGTTTGTGTAGGATACTGAGGACTCCTATTCATAGCCACTCTATCCATAGAGAAGCTAATTTCTCGCAGCAGGTCTGTCAACAGAGCTATAACCAGCTGATTTTGGGCAAAGTCATTCTGGAGGACTGTAAACAGTTGCTTCCTTGAGTTCGCAGTTTGGATCAGCAGGAAACTGTGAGTGCGGAGAACCACCGCAATACCTTTCCAGGATTTGCAGGTGGTTTGCAGGGTTTGGCTCTGTGTTGCGAGTTGCTTTCTCAGTTGTAGGCGGAGCTTGTTGTGCTGCTGATGAGGGGAGCAGGCTGTGATGAGACTCAAGTCTCCTGGTTGGTACAGATGCAACGGCAGTGGCACCTGCCGTGCCATCAGTAGTTCTGTGGGGAACACCTGAGTTGACTCCTGTACGGTGTCTGTGATGGCCATGAGCATCAGAGGAGGTTTTACCGTCCAGTCTTTCTGGTCGACTGACCGTGGAAATGTGATTCCTCGGTTTTGCAGTGAAGCTCGGTGCTTTGCGTTTGCAGTCTGGACATGACGGTAAACTTGACATCCTCTGGCGTGCTCTGCCACATCTTGCTGCATGCTGGGCCAGTGCGCCACTTGTTTTAATGTCTCGTCCGTAGTTCTGGTGCCATGGTGTTTGGCACATGGTGTGTCGTGGGTGTATATCAGTTCACCCCCCTTTTGGCCCTGTGGCAGTACAAGCTTTGGCGCTGTGAGGACATCAGGGACATACTTTAGAAAGTTTATTCCCACACGCAGCATGTGGTCGGTCTCGTGCAGTCGTTTGTTGCTAGGGGCCGCCGTGGGACCAGATGCCGGGAACGGGAGGTTGGAGGGGTCTGAGTGGTGGTACAAAACATGTCGAATGGAAATGTTGGAAAGTTTGGTTGTCAGTGGCAGTGGCAGTAAGGTGGGAAATGTTGCAGGAACAGTCCGCTGGCTGCGGGTTGTTGTTGCCACACTAAGGGTGGGTGAATGGGGTGGGTGTGACCATAGCTTGTTATGCAGTGTGCCAGTCTTGGCAAGGGCATTAGTTTGGTCGTTCACACCTTTGTCACGCCCTGGTTGCTTCAAGCATCTTTTCACCTTTTCCCAGTAAACGATCATGTCGTGTGCTTGGGTGAGGTGATCACGTGTCTGGAACATGTGTTGATGTTTCACCTGCTTGTTGCATTCAGTCTTGAAACCAGTTTGTTTCCAGCCCAGAAGATGGCATGTGAAACAAGGTCTGGCAACGTGTGAGTCTGTGCACATGAGTTCCCTGATGTTATGAGCTGAGGAGACGTGAAGGGTTTTGAGGGTAGCTGCTGCTTCACCATATTGACATGACTGGGGACCCCACCTGCTGTTCTGTGGTTGGCAGGGTTGGTTTCTTAACCATCGTACCCCTGCATTTGCCTGTGGGATGCCCTCATGGTTGTAGGAACGTCCATCGACATAGGCCGTGGGCATTCCTTGGCACGCATTCTCTTTGAGGTATCTGTGACAGGCTGGTCGCTGTTGTTGGGGTACCAGTATCTCAAGTGTCAACGCTGGTGTGCTGTTATAGCAGTTTTGATAGGCAGCTGAATCTCCGCTCCGTGCAGACTTGTGCTTTCTGGCACGTTGTGGCAGTGGCACCTGCTGGTTCAGCCTCCTGAAGTCGCTGGTGGGTCGCCACTTGCTGTCTGGTTTGACAATGGACCAGGTAGGGACTGAATAGGTGCTGTTGCATGGGCAGATAACACCTTTTCCTTCTGTTGAATGAACAACCTCCTGTACTGGTTCATGTGGGGCGATGTGACCTTCGTACTGCCTGATTAAGGTGGGAGGAGCATTTGGGTGTGTTGCACTATGCACTGTGTGAAGTTTAGTGAGACCACAGCATAAAAGGTCTTTGTCAAATGTCACTTTGAATTTGTGCAAGACGTTTCTGAGTCTTCGACAGTCTACATCATTCTTTAGCGCACTTGCATCTTTCTGGATCTGTTGGCCTTTAGGCTCAAACCTTGGGAAGGGCTCCTCTGTTGTAGTGTAAGCTGTCAGGTTGGCTGTCCGAGGTGCAGCGCTTTCCTGAGTTTCACAGGCAGGCTGGTTAGCGACTGTGGGTACTGCAAGGTGTTTGTCCTCCATCAGCTCCGTTCTGTGCACCTGTTCTGTGGGTACCAGTTTGATGGAAGTGATGGAGATGCTCTTGAAGGATGCTGTGAAACTTGTGTTGCTTAAGCTTCCTTCTGGGACCATGGCAGCTGGTATTAAGTTAATGACTGTTAACTTGCGTTCAAAGTCATAGGGGCCGTGGTCCATTATCCATTCTAGATGGTGGGCTTTGGGAATGCTGATGTCTGTGACCATGCATTCGTTGAGCCAGCTGTGAACTACGTAGGGTGACACTTCAGTTAGCGGTGTGGCTTTTAGAGCAAGTCCAAGTTCCACGCCTTCAGGTGACAGTGTGAAGGAGCCCAGCATGTGGCTTAGGGTTTGACCACATTGCCTGTTGAGCCAAACAGCACCCCCTTTGGTGTAAGGTGGTACTACAATTTCCTGTATGTTGATCCAAACAGCACCCCCTTTGGTGTAAGGTGGTACTACAGGTTCCTGTATGTTGATCAGGATGCAGACCTGTTGGATAGTCTGGCCTGACAGGAAGTTGGCAGTGTTGACAGGAACAACAGGAAGCTGTACAGTCATTGGGGCCCACAACAACTCATTTGCACTGTCCGTATGAGCAATAGAGTGCATCAGGATGTCTGGAAGGACCAGGAAGTGATGGGTTAAATGCCGGTTGTTCCATTTGAAGTTCACAACGCAGATGTCCTTGACGGTCATCATGGTTGACAGACGAAAGTCCAATGGGAAGCGTATTTGCATGTTGACAAATGGGAGGTCCGGTGTTCCTTCAATGAGGGCACTTAACAGCGTGTGGCTGAAGGCTGAGTTGTCTGCCCACAGTGTGAGAATAATGTCTGTTGTAGTTACATCATTCAGCTGTGAGTCTGTCATGACCTTGGAGCAGAGGGAGCTACAGTCTATGGTGGGTTGAAGTGTGCCGGGTAGCGAACTTGAACTGTGCTCTAAGACCGGGTTCCCGCGGTTAGCTGGGAGATTTCCCGCGACCTCTGTGACCTGACCGTCTGGCTCAGGTGGCCTGGGTGACTGGGAAGGCAGAAGTTCACACACTTGAGCCCAGATTTTCAGTGGTCTGGCGTTCAATAAGGGCTCAAAACAGTCTAGCAGGTCTTTGTGAGTGGAACAGAGAAACGTGTCCATTTGCGCTACGCACACAGGAGGTACCAGGCTCACTCGACCAATGGTGTGGTGTGTGGGAGCTGTGTGTTCAAGGTGGACCTCATTTGGACTGTGCGACTGCACATTCAGCTCACATCTTTGTGACTTGAGAGTCTGAGTTTGTCTTTCAGCTTCATTTCTCAGTCTTTCAAAAAGGTAAGGACAGGTTTCTGGACAGTGATCGGAGTCTGGGTAACTGGTTGGAATTTCTACAGTCTTTTTAGACGCAGTTCTCTGCTTGGCTTGAGCTTCGTCGACCAAGTCTCGCGGCTGCTGAATAGACATGCTGCTTGAGCAGGCCAAGGCTGCCAGATGATCACTCACCGCAGGGTGCAGCTCTCGGAGAAGCAGAGGGTTGAAGATGAAATCTTCCTCCGTTGCTGGCTGGTTACGTGCTCCGTAGTACCCTCTTTGCATTCGGCTGTAGAAAGTGTATGGGTTATTCAGTCTGCCCCGTTTTAGGTCCATGGCAGCAGGGAGCCCTTGATCTGATGCAGGGTCAGAAAGCTTTTGGATCAGAACCTGTCGCAGGTGCTGGCAGTTGGATGTGACAGCTGCTGGCGAAGGTTCTTGGCCGTTGGACGTTTTGGGCAGTGGACTTTTAACCCCATTTGGAATTAGGGCTTCTTGACTGGTTAGGGGAAACTCGGTGATGTGTGTTTCCCCTCCCATGCCACTTTTCATTACTCTGTAACCAGTGTCAAGTTCATTCACATAGTCTCTTTGTTGTTTCGGAGCCATAACTCCTTTCTGGGCCTGTTTGAGATGATTTTCACAGGTCAGGGCTTTAGTGTGTCTGTCTTTCAGTGTAGTCTCTGCTTTGGCTAGGGGAGCTTCGCTGTGTTGGAGTTTTCCAGTCAGTTTTCTACGCTCCACCTCCAGGTGGAGCTCTGCAAGGGCTTTTTGAAGTCTTTGCAGCTCCTCCTGCAGCTCGGGTTTGGATTCGTCCGCTGTCCAACGCTGGTCCTGGGTCTCGACGAGTCACTGATCGTGGTGACGATGAATCTGGGCCTGATTCCTCCGGGCGTCCTCCGCCTGGAGCTTGAGGTTGTGGGCGATGGCTCGGATGACTCTCGCCCACTCTTTGTAGCTCGGCATTGGATCGTGGGCCATTAGTCGATTCAGGTTGTCGTCCAGCTGCTCGTTGCTTAGGTGCTGGGGATCCACAGCGTCGTTGGGCAGGATCGTGCTGGTCAGGGAGCCCAACCCGGTCTTGAGTCCGTCCCCATGGGTGCTGGGGCTGGCTGCTCTGAACACGTTAGCTTGCTGTTGGCGAGAGAAAGACAGCACAAACAGAACCAATGCAAGCACGCGCAGGGCTAACGACTTATAATAATGCATGATTATATAATTCTTTGGTTTGGTTCCAGTTAACTGGTGCAGACAGTTAGTGGAATGTAGGCTAGACACTTAATTGTCGATAGCCAAAAGGACCACGCGGGTCAATTTGTGTGGGCGAGTGCCGGATTTGAATAAAGATTTTGACAGGCGGTAGCCCTAAGAGTCCTTTGATGACTCTCGCTGCTCGGTCGTCTATCTATTACTCAGTTTTCCGTGATGGCTCTCACAGGCTCTGCTTTTACATGAACTGAAAGAAACAAACACAGTAGAGAAGCAAAACAGAACAGGGAGGATGCAATTAAATGAGAAATAGAGCAGTAAACAAATAGAAAGGAATCAAAATAGAATCGCAATAAACTAAAACAGAAGGGCTAGAGGGGAGAAGTGAAACTTAAACTTCCTATTCCAGCTGGGTTTATGACGGTGTCAGGCGAGTGCACGGTTGCATCATAAAACCTAGAGGGATGGTATGGATCGAGAGCCTAAGGGTTGGCCCGCACCTGAGTAATTGAAGAATATGTAATATTCTGTGGCTTTCAATTAGGTGAAGTGACTGTATGTCACTAATTTAGGCCTGGGTGAATCGTGGGTGCTCAGATAAGAACTCAATGGCAGGCCACCTTTCCTCGCCGATCAAACACTCTACTGCGGTGTCCGTGGCCACCTGTCCCCTTTGTACCACGGTGCAACCTCTCAAACAGGGAACACCAGCACAATTGCGCACTTTGGCAAGGTATTTGCGCCAACGGCCCGAGTGACCAGTCAAGATTGAGTTTTCCCTGAACTCAGAGTCTGTCCCCTTTACGGGCAGTTACTCCAACGGGCGGTTCTGTCATGCAGAAGCCTGAGCAGGGAAATTAAACAAAATTGCCGCTTGTTGTCACCCCGGGTCTCGTTGCCTCCCTGTACCTGATACACAACTCGCTGATGTCCTTGCGTGTTGCCCGTGATACGAGGTCAGAATGTCCACGATTCACACACGGTTAGTGTAAGAAGCGCCAGGCCAGGTAGCTCCACTCACTGGAACTCACTGGAGCAACCGTCAGCTCACCCCAGGGCGCTAAAGGGCCTTATCTGCAAGTGCACAAACAATCAGGTAAACACGACTTAATTGTAAATTTAAAACTCAATTTAAATCTTGTTTAAATAGAATTTAACTAATTAAGTGTGTAGGATAAAAGAGTAGGGGTCTAAAATGAACTAGCTAGAAGCAGAAAAGTAAAGATAACAGAAAACAAAAACAAATCAGATGCACTTGATTCAAATTTGAATTAAACTCTGTTCAATTCAATTTAAATGAGTGCATAGAATAACAGGACGGGAAAAAGCGAAAAGAGGATAATTCAGAGGCACTTGATTCAAATTTGAATTAAACTTGTTCAATTAAATTTAAATGAGTGCATAGAATAACAGAATGGGAGAAAGAAAAGAGAAAGCCTTCCCTATTTGCAGATTTTTCCTAAAGAGAATTGCTTGTTGATAGCAAAATGCCAACTGATTGACACTACTTAATTTTAAAATTGAATTAAATGTTATTTAATTAAATTCAAAAATAAGTGTATGAAATAAGGGAGGCTTGGGTGTGCGTGAATATTAGTTCTGGGTCCTGTGTGTTATTGGCTGGCAATAAGAGTGAATAAAATAAAACATTAAGTAATAAAGGGAATGAATTTCCAAAGTAAACTAAAGAAATAACTTGAGAGAGAGAAAAGACAAAAAGGGAATGGATGAAATAACACAAAGTGGAATAAAAATAAAATAAATAAACTGAAATAAAATAAAATAAAGTAGATCTGTGAATACAGGAAAAAGAATACAAGGGAAAAGAGAATTGACTTATCTGACAGTGTCCACCAGGGGGCGCACTCTCAGAAAGTGAATTCCCTTGTTGGAAGGGAAACAATTTAAATTAAAAATTTAAACGTGTTTAAATTAAATTTAAATCAGTAAACCACATTCCAACAATGATTGGAAAGCATAACCACCAAAAGCAAATTACTTTTACAACTCCCCGCAGTATAGAGAAGCAAAAGATAACTTGGAGATAATTTCAGTTCAAAGTATGGAGCGGCTTTAACTCAGAACGTCCACGCGGTGGCGTCACTGAGTCCACACAACCAATAAGTAGGGAGGGGTGGCACACCTGAGCAGACTGCCCTCTGGCGTCTGGTCAGAGTTACTGCATCCCCTTTCTTTAATTCGTGATATAAAACGAGCGCTTTGTGGGGTTCTGACCCTTACGCTGTTTTAACTGCACGGTCACGATTACAACTATAGAACCTCAGCGGATTCTTTCATAAATATATGTGTACCGTTTTACTCACGGGTACACAACTCTGGGAATCAGTCCCTTTGGTGCAAACTTTAATGCACGCGAATATGTAACTTTTGCGGGATTGCTTCGCCGCTGTTACTAATCAACATTGGATCAGAATGCTGATACGAGCTCCAAATTATTACACATCAATCGATAAACCAGACGGACTGCTTTTCCGATTAGATCTGTAACGGGGATCACGTGGTTTTGGGTAGCTAGTCCAAACGACGTAACCCAGGAGCAAACCGGCTATTGTGAATTTTTGGACGACACAAGAAATTCAGATTCAGTAGCGGGTAAATATAATGAGGCCTCGAAAGAGTGGTCGCAGGAATCTCGCCACGACCCTCTAAACTCGCTGAACACGATTCAATTCGTTTATTCAAGCGGAAATTAATATTCAAAACTGTAACTTACTGCAAAGATTGTCGTCCTTCACAGATACGAGCTTGAGATATCAATGGACTGCAGTGTATTTCACGGTCAACCAAGGCTATGCCTGCAGTGTTTCTAGACACAAACAGCAGCTTGTTAACGGTGCGTAGTGAGGACCCGTGCGTCTTCTCACTGAATAAAGCGCGCATGTAAGTTAAATCATACAAAATTATTCTACATTGCTCTTTTACCGAAAACCAAGTTTAAAACGTTGCTCGCGAATCCTCCACCAAATAATATATGTAACGAAATGTAGCGGTTATTAATCAATTTATGGATGAAATATGAATATAATAATTCATAAGGTTATGAATAAATTATGATTCATATATCGACCCAATGGGGAATTAAACATATATTGTGAATCAATTACAACGAATTATAATTATTATAATATTATTACAATTACATATATGATTAGTTCTGGTTTAATAATTATTTAGAGAAACTGCTCGTTTGTCCAGCAAACTAAGTCCCTCACAGAATATTATAAACGGAGTTATTCTCTGGCCATGAAAATAACTAAAGCATAAAGTGATCGAAAAACGTTAAAGTGACTTGGGTTTTCCGCTGAAAGAACAAACAGAACAATCGAGCATGAATAACGTTTTAATATATGCAAACTACGAATACAGAGGTTATACATCTAAATATATATACAAGAAAATACACACCTATGTACAAGAATAGAATTAGATAAGGAAAGAAAGAGAAGGCAAGTAGCAAACTCACAACCAGTCCTAAGCCAGCACGGAAATCAGTTTCATCATCTAAGATTGAGAAACGGCAGTATACTTGCATTGGTTGCGTGTGTCGAATTTCAGGTTAGCGCTGGTGCAGTTCGTTGGCTTCCTCCGTTCAGCGGGAAGGTTTGAACTGAGGACGAGAGTGAGTTTCGCTGGAAGATGGCGATCCCGAAGCTGAGCGCGGTGGCAGCGCGTGGTCACCGGAGGGTTCCGGGAAAAACGTGCATGAGATGCTCGTGAGACAATCGGGAGAGAACACGGGAGAGAGAGAGTCTGGAATTGTGCGTCTTTGCTTTTATGACAGATAAGCCGACACACCTCCTTGAGGTGGGGTAGCCAATAACATGGGTGCAAAGTTGGCGGGAAAGCTTTTCCTTTGCTTGGCCTCACGACTTAATCTGCATGAGTTATGACTATCAATTCAGATCTCCAAATGGAGTGTGTTCTTCACAGTATCATTAAACACATAGAAAAATGCATTTGTCAGCGGTGTGACATATCTCAGTAAATAGCTCGTGTCCGGAGCTTTACGGCGAGACCAAACTCGATAGGTCAGAAAGGCATAGGAGAGAAGTTATGGTTTACAGACAAAATTATATCGTTAAAATGCACACTAGCACAAATACACTCATTTAAACACTAGGAAACATGCATAGGCCCTAAAAATATATGAAATATATATTTCAGCATAGTGGTAGTTTACAAATACAGTTGAAAATGTATGATTGTGTGTTTCTGTGTCTGTCTGTGTGTGTGTTTTTGTGTGTCCCTGTGTGTGTGGGGTGTTGGAATGTGGATCTGGTCAGTCTCTGGGGGGGTTTTACAACCCAGTCCAGCATGCTAAAAGCGTTCTGGACATTCCAAAGTTTATTGATTATCCTGATACGTGTGCATACGCTACACTAGCTCTGGTCCTCTGGTCCTCTGGTCCCTATATTTAGTGATTAACCGCCCCTTTTGGGACTTTTTTTCAAAAGTTTAGGGACAAATCTAGCAAATTTTGTGCTCAACCTTTGTGTCTCCATGCAGTTCAAAACACCAATCTCATGATTTTCCTTATACTGTTTTGCCTATGTATTAATTCAAGATATTTTGAATGAATGTTTCAGAATTGCAAACTGTAGTTAACAAAGATCACATGTATAGCATATCTGCTCTCTATGAGCTGCAATTTTAATTTCTTGTATGTTCAGTTACATTATATTTTGCGAACTCTTCTACATATTAGTATTATAAGAATATAGAACATTTTCCTCTTTACATCTAAACCAATTTCATTGGCAAAACACCTTGCTAGAAAACAAAGGATTGTAAATTAGTTCTTAGTGGTTCACTCACTTCCTGATGGTGTGACGTGACGTCCTCACGCTTTAAAAGATAACTGGGATAAGGAAATGGGGATAAGTAATAATTCTGATGTGAAGATCAGCTAAGACACCTTAGTTTGTGCGAGGCTGTGGCATTGTCTTTCCAATCATCAAAGACTCTCTCTCTCTCTCTCATTAATGCAACTTCAGCAAAGACCAACTGAAGCCTCAACAAACTCGCTTGTTTCCCTTTCAAACACACGAGACATGCAAGTGTCAGACTTTGTCTTATTATTTGACTTTAATGACTTGACATTGAGTATCATCTATATCTTTCATGAAAGTGTGTTAGAACTAAGAAACTGGTGTTTCCTTCAGGCTGCTGGTCTGCTGAATATCAAATACTTTATTCTTTACTTTACTCTACTACTGCACTCCTGGGCAAAAAATAAAAAGGCCAATCCAAAATATAATAACTTTATCATTCTAATCACAAATCATTGGACAGGAAATTTGCAAGATTTGCACAAATACTGTCGATAAAGTAACAGCACAGAATAGCCTTGCCAAACTTGCAGACAGCTTTTGACAGGGAGAAGAGTCAGTGTTGTTCCACTTAATGTTAATGGCTTCAACGAGTTCATAAGTAGTTGAAAGATGTCTCCCAGTTCGTTTGAGTTTAATGTGAGACCAAATATTCACTACAGGGTTTAAATCTGGGCTCTGACCAGGCCAAAACATGTGCCTGATGGACTTGTTCTCATGCCACTTCTTGGTTGTCTTTGCAATTTGGGCAGGAGCATTGTCTTGTTGAAAAATAACATCTCATCATTCCTCTTTTGATAACAATGTTTCATTTGTGGGAAGCAAGCAATTCTCATGTACTCCAAAGCATTAAATGACTTTTGACAGTGAATCAGCTCACCAATACCAGCAGGTGAAAAGGCTCCTCACACAATGACACCTCTTCCTCCGTGCTTCACTGTGGTAGAGACGCATTTATTATTATATTTTTCACCAAATTTTCAAAGACACCGCCCTGGAACATTACCATGCATCTCGTGATTCATCGTGAGTCATCACTCCACAAACAACTTCCCATATTCTGCCAAAAATGTCTGTCTTTGATGTTTTTCTGAGACAGCAATGGCTTTTTAAGGAGTGCATTTGCTTACGTTTTTGCTCATTTCCTGACCAATAATTAGTTGTTTCAGCAATATTACTGATTTGACTGCACTGACAGTATTGGATGAGAACTGAACTGAGCTGGGCGATGGCAACACAGAGCTGTTTTATAGTATTAGCTGTATTCATATTTGATGAACTTTACACAGTTATTGAATTAAACTAAATCAACACTGAACTGACTTCAGCTGAACAGTGACACTTTTCTTTTTAGAGCTGCTTTACAGCAGAATTGAAATCTTTAGAGCATCATTGATCATTATTTTCCTGTTCATCACTGCAAAGCTGCTTTGAATCAATTTGTACTGAATTAAGTCCTATATAAATAAAGATGACTTGACTTCAGCTTTAAGCCTTTTCCCATACCCATGTGGTGTTAGTGGAACGTCCAAGACCAGTTCTATCAAGAATCCAGCGAATCAGCTTTTGACCCTTGCAAGGATACTAGAAGGGGCACAGGAGTTTACTCAAGTGGGTTTTTTGGAGTTGGAGAAAGCTTATGACCCCATTTGCCCGGGGTGTTTTGTGAGGGGCACTCTGGGTATGGGGGCTGCTTATGAATGCCATCCGGTATTGACAATAAGTGTTCCCAGTGAGTGTTGGGCTCCATCAGTTCTGTCCCATCTCTGATCCAATTTGTGGTGTTCATGGACAGGATCTCAATGCTCAGCCAAGCAGCAGAGGGTGTCCAGTTTGGGGGTCTTCAGGTGTTGTCCTGATGGCTCAGCTGGCTGAGATTCTCAGCACTTATTAGGGCATTTTGTGGCTGAGCAAGCAGTGGGGATGAGGGTCAGCACCTCCAAATCTGAGTTTTTGCCAAAGGGTGTCTTGGCTAACCCTGAGGGATAGGGTGAGAAGCTCTGACATGTTGATGGGACTCTGAGTAAGGCCACTGCTCCACTGTGTAAGAAGAAGCAAGTTGAGGGGGTTCGAGCATGTTCCAGTCATCTCCAACTGGAATCAGATCTTAAGGTCAGGAATCATTTACTTGTTAAACATTTAAAGGGGTTGTTCACTTTTTTTTCTAGGCTTGATTGTGTTTATGGGGCGCAGTTTAACATGTCTTAATGCTTCATTAAAAAAAACAACAAAAAAAAAAAATTCTACACCGCTGTTTCCCTTGTCCTAAAAACGAGTTCCTGGTTCTATGAAGCTCCTCCCTCAGAAATACGCAATGGGCTCAGATTGGTTAGCTGGCCCTATGTATTCTGATTACACTGGGCCACGCCCCTTACCATTACAGGCAAAAGTGACATGTGCTTTGGTGGAAATGTAAATAATGGCGTCAATATTGTCATATCAAATTGAGCCCGAATCAGACCCAGATAGCAGTAATGAAGAGGGTCAAGCAGAACATCTGCAAGCACGGCTTTTAAAGCATGTTTATAAATGGTAAGTATTTCTGTTTGTATTTATGTCAAAGTGTTTAGATATGCCGCACTTGTAATGTTACTGCTTTTACTGAAAAGACCCAAACAAATCTTCATTAATTGATGTCATTTTAACTAATGCTTCTCATAGATTTTCTGCATCTGGAGTTTTCTGTAATGATGTAAGTGTGTTATGGTATGTGTGAGAAATTGTAGGACTCCAAAAAGTAAACCACGTATTAAGACGTTATTTTAAGCGTTTTAACGAGCAAGCTTTTTTTTTTTTACAAGATATCTATGATAGTGACTTACATGTGGTTTCATTGATACCTGATGTAGATTTAGCATGGGATTATTTTAAATGTACTTTTTTAAGTATGTGTGATAAACATTCTCCTTTTAAAAAATTTTGAGAAAGAGGGAGAGATAACCCCTGGTTTACAGAGTTAATTTCCTCATGCATCATGAGGAACATGATGCTGCATGGGTTAAAGCAAAGAAAACAAATAATCTTCAGGACTGGGTACATTACAGGACATTAAGAAATAATAGTACAAAATTGGTAAAAAAACAAACAAACAAACAAACATAAAAAAACCTAAATGTGATTATTATTTAAATGCATGCAATAAGTGAAAATTTGAATGATCCCTCCAAATTTTGGAAGTTGTGCAAATCAGTTTCTGGTCTAAATCCCTCTATGAGTTTACCCGATTATTTAAAAGTAAAGGAAAAAAATTATAAAAGGGTTCATCCCCTGACCGTAGTCATTTAACGAACGATATAAGAAAAGGGAATGTCGAAGCTGAAACATATAGCTCTACTCAGCTTTTTACATTTAATCCTGTTTTAGTAGCACAAGTTCATAAAGCCCTACTAAATTTAGATTTTTTTAAAAATTGCAGCAGATTTTATAGCAGAACCTATTACTTCTATTTTTAATTTAAGTTTAACGTCAAATGTAATTCCTTATGCATGGAAATCAGCCATGGTTCTTCCCTTGTTAAAGGGGTGACCCCTATGAATTAGATAACTATCGTCCTATTTCAAGGTTATCAGTTACGGCAAAAGTTTGAGTCTCTTGTAAATCATCAGGTTAAACAGTTTTTAACAGAAAATAATATTTTAAATGAGTTTCAATCGGGGTTTATAGTACTGTAACAGCGGCAACACTCGTCACAAATGATATTATTACTTCTTTGGATAATAAAAATCACTGTGCTGCTTTATTTGTTGATCTCTCTAAAGCTTTTGATTCTGTAGATCACAAAATTCTATTAAATAGACTCAGCTGCTTAGGTTTTAGTAAAATGAGTATAAATTGGTTTAACAATTTATATATAGTATAAATGGTTAGAAAAACTAGAAATTAAGAAAGGAGTTCCTCAGGGATCAATTTTAGCATCAATTTTATTTTCACTTTATATAAATGATTTAGGTTGTGAGATAACTACAGCTAAATTGCATTTATACGCTGATGATACAATAATTTATACGGCTGCACAGTCCATGCAGAAAGCCGTATAGAGCTATTACAAGATTCCTTCCAGGTATTGCAATCTTCATTGTTAAATTTAAAATTGGTTTTAAATATTAAGAAATCTAAATATATGCTGTTTACTCGCTCTCGTAACAAACTTGTGATTCCACCCGTTTTAACTTTGGAAGGGGATTGTGTAGAAGGAGTAAATACCTATAAATACCTGGACATATGGCTTAATGAAAGGTTGGGTTTTAATATTCATATCGAAAATCTTTCAAAAAAAACTCAGGCCCAAATTGGGGTTTCTTTTTCGTTTAAAGAAATGTCTTCCTTTTGAAGCAAAAAAGAGAATTATTCAAAGTAGTTTTCTTTCTGTGCTGGACTATGTATCTACACTAAAAAAAATTAGATTGTATATATCATGCTGCAATACGATTTGTAACTAATGCTCCTACACATACCCAGCATTGCATTTTGTTTGACTTGGTTGGCTGGCCCTCCTTGTATCAGAGGAGAAAAATGCATATGTTTATTGCCAAAGCTTTAATAGGTAAACTGCCTCTGTATATCTGTAGTCTCTTATCTTATTGTTCTGGTAGTTATAAAACTAGATCGTCTTTTAAATTACTTTTAACTGTGCCTAGATCATACTCCGAGTTTGGTAAAACTGCCTTTTCCTGTTTTGCGGCTAGATTATGGAATGAAATGCAGAGTATTTTGATGCTAGAAGTGCTGCCATCTTTAAATATTTTTAGAAAACTTTTGGTGTCATATTTGAAAGAATCATGTTCCTGCTTTACTTAACATTTATCTATTTTGTTAGTTCTGAGTGCTGGACAGGATTTTTTTTTTTGTTGTTTTCCTTTAATGTTTGTCTTGTAATATTTTATGTGTGAAATTTTGTGTGCTACCATTTTGGCCAGGACTCCATGGTAGAAGAGATTTTTATCTCAATGGGATTATTCCTGGTAAAATATGGGATAAATAAATAAATAAATAAATAAAATGGATCATGAACAGTTATTATCGATCCATCTGCCATTTTCGCTATTGTCATTGCTTGCTTCACAATACCTGCATAACGTCTGATGATTCAGCTGTGCAGCTCCACGACATGCCTTGAACATGGGCTGGCATATGCAAATATTGGGGTCGTACATATTAATGATCCCGACTGTTACGTAACAGTTGGTGTTATGTTGAGATTCACCTGTTTTTCTGTGGTGTTTTTCACTCACGAGATTTACATAAGGAGGAGGAAACAATGGAGTTTGAGACTCACTGTATGTCATTTCCATGTACTGAACTCTTGTTATTCAACTATGCTGAGATAAATTCACCAACCCAGGAAGAAGCTCGTTGTAGTCCAAACCGGTCGTTTTAGTAGGCATTAAACTGCCAAAACTTTAAAAGACAATATTTCTGTTTGCATTGAACGTTCAGCGCTGTAACTTTACAGATGTTGTTTATTCTGAATCAGCAACATTACACACTAACTAACGTTATAAAAGTAAAATCGCAGTGAACCACCCCTTTAAAATTTCGATTCAGAAATGTAGCACATTTTAATGTGATTTTAAACCATTCAAGAAAACTCAATTATACAAACACAAAATTATGTTAAAATATCCTCACAAACACAGTTTGTTTTTCTCATAAATGAATGAATAAATGGTTTTCTTGTTTAAATGAAGAAAGTTGTTACTCATCCAGTTATGTACTGCCATAAGGCAGGTAGTAATCACATTAATAGCTGCAGCATCATTTGGCTCGGCAGCGGTGTGTCATTAGCATAACTATGGAAACATGCGCAGCTTTCTGTGATGATATCAAGTGGCAACATGTACAATGAAAATAATAAAGGGCCAAGGCAGCTTCCTTGTGGGACTCCAAAGTGAGTTTCATGTTCACATGCCCTCCAAATCTAACATTTCTCCCTTAAATAGATGTTTTGAACCAGTTTAATATACAACTGTAGAGACCTACTAATTTTTCCAAATGATTTATTAGAATGTCATGGTCGCAGCCAAAAAGGACAAGAATTGAGAACTTATTTTTATCTCAATTTATTCTGAGGTCACTGATTATTTTCGTAAGGGCAGTTTTGGTACAGTGGTATGTTCTGAAACTGGACAAACTTCTCCTTCAAGAAAGGAGGTTATTTGTGCTGCGACTACCTTTTAGAGAATTTAATGATAAACGGGAGGTTGGCTATCGGTCCATAATTATCCAAAACAAAGGTTTTACGATAGCTGTTTAAAAGCATCAGGGAAACAGCCAGACTGAAGAAATGCATTTCTAAAATTCAAACCATGAATTGAGACACTGTCAGACATTAGTTTAAAAGGTTCAGTGCATGATGTAGCTGAATTAAATGTGGTTTGGGTAATGTTATACAGGTAAATTCTCCCAAAGTTACATCTCTTTCATAAGATAACTGGATTTAACTGGTGATATTTTGTCATTGAAAAACAATGCAAATCCTTACAGTTAGTTTATTTGTACAGCACATTTAAAAACAACTCGAGTCTGCCAAAATGCATTCCATTAAAACAATATTCCAACAATATAGAAAAACATTAAACACCAAACCAAAAAGACAATTAAAACAAGCCCACAGTAAAACAAGATTCAATCAACTGCTAGCTCAACCATAAGCCCGGGCAAGTAAATGTGCCCTCAAACATGATTTAACAATACCCAATGTAGTACAACATCTAATATCCAAAGGCAGGGTGCAGCAACAGAGAAGGCATGATCCCCTTGGATTTTAGGTGAGATTTAGGGATCTTTAAAAATAATATTTGAGATGACCTCAGTGGCCTCGTCATCTGATAAACCTGGTGAAGATCCAAAATATATTCGGGAGCCAGACCATGCAAGGTCTAAACAAACATTAAAACCTCAAACTGCACCCTAGAACTGGAGAAACACTGACCGGCTTCTTGGTCCCAGGCAAAAGCATAGCTGCTGCATTTTGAAGGCAATTCAACAGAACACAAGGAAGACCCAGATACAATGAATCGTCCAACCTTGGAAATATAAAAGCCTGTATAACCTGCTTCAAATCATTAAAAGACAAAAAGGGTTCGATTTTTGCAATGCGCCTTAAATGAAAGAAGCCAGACTGAATTTACATGCTTATCAAATTTAAGCTCTGAATCAAAGATAACTCCCAAACTCTTTGCTTGAAAACCATTTGAGGGCATTTCCCTGGATCCCTGCTGCAAACGCTCTAAAAGAATGCTGTGTTCTTCACATTTCCATGCAGAGAACTGTTGAGGAGTGAGGGCCGTGACGACTAGTTGATCAATGACGGAGAATAGTGCTCTGGAATTTCCAGATTATTATTTTCTCTTTTTTTTTCAGGTAAAAAAAAACATCTTTTTGTAGCTGCAACAGCAAATTATTCGCAGGATTTTTAAGTAAACAAGTTTAAGTTGGTTTGTTGTTTATTTACTCACTTATTTAATAATTCACTTAATTGTATTATCACGGGAAATGACATGGACGAAATGTGAATCAGTGTCCGTCATTTTGTGAGCAACTGGTGATAAAGAAAAATGCCGTGTCAAAATGTTGAAAATATTTCCATTTTAAGCCATGAAGGCGAGCTAGTTGATATCACAGAACTAATGTGCAAACTCTGCGTGAGAGTTATGCGGGTGAAGAAGTCTCAAACTCCATCAATTATTCACTACAGAAACTAGAAAGTAAAAACGGACTGAGCTTGTGGCATCTGTCGCTGCATTATCGGTGCTCTTAGAGACAATGAGAGATACATCTAATTTATTTTCTTAATATTTCTCTTGTGGCCCATAGAGAGAAAAAAAATGAGTATTTTTCATGAGAAGTATTTCATGTAAAACAAGTTGTTTTTAAATGAGGAGTAAGCTATCTAACTAACCTTTTATTATCCTCGGCGGTGATGCACTTTGATATCTGGGGCAAATGAACTGCAATATTAATTTAATGATAAAAGTAGCAATAATAAGAATAATTTAATATTCTGTGTTCAGGCACGGCATCAGAGTGATTAGTAGCTGTTTTATCCACATCCACATGCATGGGTCGTTCAGTGTTCAGTAGCTACAGCAGTGTCTGAGTCCTGTCTCGTGATGTTTCTCGTGTTTTGAGTCGGCGCAAGCAAGAAATGTTTACTAGACTGCGGACTAGCTTTAACTCTCTGAACAGTGGCCGCCTGCAGCCGAATTTGTGTGACCGCAGACAGTGCGCGTGTGCATGCGCAAACTCGTCTTTCCGCGTTCAAGGAGTGTCTTTGAAAGGCATTTGGATCCTTTTCATTCACGCTCAGTGCTTGAAACAACCAACACAAGCAAATCATAACAGTTGTGCACCATTGACCAACTGAAACCTGCTCTAAAGTCAATGGCGCAGTATTTGTTTTGTTATTTAAAGAGCGCGTTAGTAACATGTGCTATATACGGGTGCACAACACAGGGAATGAAGCATTATGTGGTAAAGAGCTAAAGGCGAAAATCGAGAAATACCGCATAGAAACGGGAGGATTCATGTTTAAAATCATCGAAGGCAGTCTTCAAACAGAATACGTGCTCATTCATTCCCTGCCTCACTATGTATGCTTTTTGATTTGTTTCCACCAGCCAGGGTAAAATTCGGAATATATATGGGTGCACAACACACATACAGTCTGATTATTACACACACAGGGACACGCAGCAGCACACAAACATGCCCAATATTAAAAATAAAAGATTATTATTGTGTGCATAAAGATAAAAATGCTTTGGTGATCCGTAGATGGTCTGCTCGCGCTTTAATCTCATACGAGCAGATCCGTTTCCTCCTCACTAGAGAAGCATTGAGTTTTCCACTTGCAAAATCCGCCATGTAAATAGCGAATCCGCCACGGCACAATTGGCTTTTAAAGGGAATGGGAGATGAGACTCTGATTGGTTTATTTCATGTTACACCCAAAACACACCCATGACTCATTAAGACACTAGATACAACCCTTTTAGGCCATGCACCTGGTGCGCAGACCATTTTTCCCGTTCTTAAAAGTGGATTCAGACACGCCCAAAGTGCAGCTGCACCATGAGCTTCGATCTTTTAAACAGGGCCCTAAAACTGCCAGTAGGTGGCGTCCCATTCGTTCAAACAGCTGATTCATTCAGGAGTGAAGTATTGTGTAAAATAACAATGTTAATTTCTTACAATTTAGATTTTTTTCTGATCTACAAGATGTTTGAAGGCCAAAAATTGGACAAAAATAACTTTAAAATCTATCCTTGTCATCTCCATCATCACTTTCTCTTTATTTTTTCCCCTCAGTCTCCTCATCTCTGTCTCTTGCCCTCCTAAAGCTGAGCTTTGACTGATAGTCTTTTCATTTTCATCTGTGTCAATGTAGAAATTAAACATAGGGCCAATTGATATTTATGTTTAATTAATCATTTTCTTAGAGAAGTTAAGTAACTGAAGGCTACCAGGTAGCTAAGTTTATTAATTTAATTCACAATATGTGCATTTATTATTAATCATATGCCTAATATGATGAAAACGGCTTCGTTATTGTTTCTTGACCCCTCACATGAATCACGTAAATTATATAACTACTATTAAAAATGGCAAAATCAAACTGAAGTGTATTAGTTTGCATCCCTGATTGTTTTTGTCGGTCGTTTAACATTTAAAGCATAAAACATCAAGAACGTGTGTTTTTTCTCACACTTTATGACCGTTAACTGAAGCGTCGCGCTGGAATTCACGCTCAGCAGCTTCTGTGAACATAAAGCCCGCCTAGCTTGATTTGACTGGCCTTCTTAAATATTTGAACACTGACAGACCGCTGACAGCTCAGATGAGAAGGGCAGTTATCTTTGTGCTGTGCAACATCCCTGCAGCACTAGAATGAACAAGCAGTTATTCAACAACCTTCATTATCAACTGTATGAAAGTTGAGGTGGGCAAGTGCGTTAAATGCATTAAAAATGTATGCATTATTTTTTCCTGTGAAAAAAATTAATTAAACTAATTAATTAATCTAACACTTTAAATCAACAGCCCTAATTATATATAAATATATATAAAATATATATATATATATATATAATATTTATAATTTTCCAAAGACAAGCAGTACAGTCAAGTCATTTTTATGCAGTGCTTTATACAATACAGATCATTTCAGAACAGCCCCACAATAATAAACAGGAAAATAACAGTGTTAATGTTGCCAGATTCATCAATTATGAAATGGTAAATGATGAATCGCAGGTAATTGGAAGCACTAAATTATCCATTGGTGACAGAGTGAGCGTGGATGGAAGGATGGTTTCCAGTGAGAATGAAGACAAAATTGATTGTCATGAAATATAATTTATGTCAGTGGGAAAGTAATTCACTCCTTTATTTGCTAAATAAAAGCCTACTTCATAAAAGATCATATTGATAAATATTTTCAATATTGCTAAGCCTGTGGCAGAAATAGCCTCACAGAAAGCTGCCATGTCCACTTCACGCTCTCTGTTGTCATAGTAAAAACACTTGAATATTGGTTGGATATTTTTGGATATTGTTTTCTATTGTAAATTTCCATGTGAGAATGTGAAGTTGAAAATTAAAAATGTGACAGCTCGTACTATTTTATACAGTTTTAGGACAACATTTCAAGTTAGTGTGAATATAGAGGTACTGCAGAACAAATAAAATGGTGAATGACAGGATTTTGTTATTAAGATGCATTTGATGATTCGGTCAGTGTTAAATACAGGTGTAAACAGGGTCACAGCATCATGAAATCCACCACAATAACTAACACAAGACGTGCCGAAACCAAAACACACATACACACACACACACACGTGTGTTTGGATCTCATCTGCCATGCGACAAACCAGCACCATTCCCCTGGTGCCACCGCCAGTCAATCAAGGTGCCCTTCAAGAGGAAAAGCTATGGCTCTCTGGGGGCTACAGGTTTATGTGTGATTTTGCATAATTGCATAAAAGGCCAGAGAATAGGAGTCAAACACTAAGCGTATCCTTCAAAAGTCAAGGTGAGCACAAATAGCACACATATCATTGTGTAGCAGATTAGAGGAAGAAATGGAGAGATAACGGTTTTAGATGAGGCTTTAGTGCGTTTACATGGAGCATTGTAATGGCTTTAAAAGTCCAATCCGAAAGAAAATGCTCCATATAAACACCTCAATCAGAATAAAAATGCCCAAACCGAATGAAATTGTAATCAGTTTGAGAGAGGTGGGATAAACCTTTCTATAAACTGAACAATAAAGTCTGACATAAACACGTTAAACTGATTACTTTGCATCTACGTCATCATGTGAAGCGGTAAGGGGTCATCAGAATGCAAAATGTTGGCAGTAAAATTAAACTGGAGTAAAACTGAAACAACACATTTATTAATTACACTGAAGGATTACTTCGGACCTTCATCCACATGCTTCTGCTTTGTAAACACTCCACCGAATCTTTCAGTCGGAATGACAAAAAAGTGTACATGTAAATTTGGTGAATTGCCTGTTCTGTGAAAGCTGGAAAAACTTCTGGGTCGGGTCGATTTCCAAATGCAGCCAAAATTGCTTCGATTTACAGGGGGTTCGTATGAAAGGGGAGCATTGGAACAGGGATTCTAGTCAAGGGCAGTGTGATGGGTTACGGATGATTTACTGCGATAAAGGCAGCATGAAATTACATGAAGTATCTTCTGTTAAAGAGAGAGGCTGAACGAGATTCAGAGTAATAAGCGAGGACACAAGCAAAAATACAAGAGTGCTAATTTGTGCGACAGCCTATAAACGGACAGGAGTATCAGAGGAATGTGAAAACACATGAAAATCATCTCATTTACAGCGTGTGGATTCCCTGTGACCTCCCTCCGGGGAGAAACGGGCAGAGAGATGAAAAGTAATAACTGCATTTATTATCTTTCCTCTGTCGCTGTACGTGTCAGATCGTTACCAGAGGCAAATTCCCTCAAGATCAATGATACTTAAGAAAAGCAGGATGAGAGCGATTCAAACAAAGGAGTGTTGGATATGAAAAGATGACTCTAATAATTTAGCCATCGCTATTGTCAAGGCATGACAGATGGCTTCACATCTAATAATGGATCTATTGAAATACAGTTAGATAGAGAAATAAAGAGGAGAAAAGCTAATCTGTTTACAATAATGAAAAAGTTATGTAGATTTGAGGGCCATATTCATTTTCCAGCTGTACCTAATGCAGTTTACTTCTATATAGAAGCGAACCACACACAGCTGAGGAAAGCAAGGTTTAAATAAAAAAAAAAAAAAAAAAGTTCTCCACTAAATGTAAGTTTGGGTGATACAACAACAAATCTGGACATTTCAGCTGTTTGAAGACATCTTAATATCTGTTATGCTTGCTGAAATGAGATAAAGGAAGACTTACCCAACTTCCTTCCTTGAGCTTCTGATATATAAGAGGTCATTGAACTATAAGAATATTTTCACATGTGGTCTTTGTCTGTCCTTGGACTTTTAAGTTGAAGTGTTTCCTGTGCTTTATGTTGTAGTTCTTTGTAGTTTTTCATGTTGATTTGTGTCCCCAGGTGTTTCTTGTTAAGCCTGTTTGCTACGGTGGCCCAGTAGTGCACAACACAACGAAATTAAAAAAGCAAACATAAGTTCACAACACAACGAAATCGAGCCACAAGACAACGGAAATGCTCCCGACCACTAGGGGGCTCTCAGAGCTCGGTAAAGTTAGTTTTCCTTGCCACTGTTCCATAGAGTCGGCAGTGATATCACCACCATGATAAGTTTCAACAGTATGTAACCACCGTATATCGACGTGAAATATTAATTCAATATCACCTACGTGCAAAATAGCTTCATATTTATACTTGTGAATGATTTGACGCGATAACATGATGAAGGGAACGTCTGCCAATCCCACCAAGTGGTTAAAACGTATAATTTGTATTCATTACAATGACTTAACATTTAAAAACAGACATATTCAAATTCCAAAGCTTGTCAGTCTTACCAACAGGAACTAACAAGCTTTGGGATTTGAACATGTCTGAATACAAATTATACGTTTTAATCACTTGGTGGGATTGGCGGATGTTCCCTTCATCATGCGCCGTGTTATCGCGTCAAATCATTCACAAGTATAAATATGAAGCTATTATGAACATAGTTGATTTTTAATTAATATTAAAATGTATTTCATTTTTCCAAGAGCTCATTGCTTCTACCTTAAAATTAAATGCTAGAAGTATTTGTAAATTAATTGCACAAATTATTACATTATTTGCTAAATGCATTCTTCTAATATTGTAATGTTGACATGCATTCTCTGTAAAGCTGCTTTGAAATGATATGTATTGTGAAAAGCGCTATACAAACAAATGTGAATTGAGTTAAATTGAATGTTGATATACAATGCTTACATACTTAAAAGTAATCATGGTATTGATATCTTTGTAAAACTGTCGACTTTATAGAACAGTGGCAAGGAATAGTAATATTAACAAGCTCTGAGAGCCCCCTAGTGGTCGGGAGCATTTCCGTTGTGTTGTGAACTTATGTTTGCTTTTTTCATTTCGTTGTGTTGTGCACTACTGGGCCACCGTAGTTTGCCCTTGTAAAAAAATATATAGCCCTTGTGTTTCCTTGTTCTTTGCTAGTCTTTGTTTCATGTGTTGTGACGGATCGTGTTCATGTCTTGGGTCTAAGTTTCCAGTCTATTTGAGTGGAGTTTTGTGAATAAAAGTGTGCGTGCAATTGGATTCTCTCTCTGCTTCGTCTCTCAACGATCGTTACAAATATCCTATAAGTTCATACTTCTATGTTAGTCCAATAAAAGCTTTTATTGACCAGACCCAGAGAATGACTGATCCTGGGATGTGTATATTGATAGGTGAAGCTCCGCCTCCGCTGAAGAAATCAACGCCTACTCCATCAGTGCAGCGAATCTCTTAGCCAATCACAGCGGTGGGCGTTTACACTGAAGTCTCACAGCAGACACGCCCCTTAAAACAGAGCGTTCAAATAAGAGGATAAAATCAGGGGAGGAAAAATGCCTTTTATTTTTCTAAATTAAGATCATTTTTGATGTAAAAAGCATAATAAGTGCATCCCAAGAAACGTAAAAAAAAAAAAAAAAGCAGTTCATGACCCCTTTTAAATCTGATGTAACATATCTATGGCTAGGTGTGCATTACACAGTTTTAATGAATGACGTACCTGATAACCATAACCACCTGAAATAATCAATCATTTCTTATATTTATATAGCCTTTTTCTTGAAACTCAAGTGCTTTACATATGGAAGGGTGGAATCTGCTCCACCAATGCACTGCACAGCGCTCCAGAACGCCCACCACACACCAGCTCATTGGTGGAGAGGAGAGAGAGATGAAGCCAATCAGAATATGTGGGCATGATTAGGAGGCTAATGGCCAAGTTTGGTCAGGATGCCGGGGATACACTCCTACTCTTTTCAAATGATATCCTGGGATTTTTTTATGACCAGAAGTGATCTTGGTTTGGCGCAGTGTTTCCCAACCCTGTTCCTGGAGGCAACTCAACACTACACATTCTGTACGTCTCCCTTATCTGACACACTCATTCCAGGTCTTTGAGTCTCTAACGAGCTGAATTAAATGTGTTTGATTACATACTCACATACTCCATCCCACTGTCGTCTCGCTGAAGAATGAAAGATTACTTTGATAGGTTTTGGCTTCATTCTCTTCCCCTCTGTGCAAAACATAGCTGAATGTCAAACCAAACATTCTTACATGACCAATAGGTGTGTAAGGGGAAAGTACAGGTGCATTTTTAGTTTTAAAATATATTGTCTTATATTGTTGTGTGTTTCCTTTATGTAAGCTTTCATTGAAAGCACCTTGAGAAAGCAGCTTTAAAAGGCGCTATATATAAAATAAATGTATCGTTATTATAATATTGTCTCCATGTCAGACTCAGTAATAGGTGGGTGTTAAACACTCGTGTAGTGCTTTATAAATGATTCAAAGGTGGCATTGCTTGACTTGAAGTCTGTATCTGTGATGATGTTGTGTTTTTTGTGATGTAACAGACTTCATGTCCAGCTTTCCTGAGACATTGTGAGAGTTTTATGTGTCTGTTCAGAGTGACATTCAGTCTCCAAATCAGCATTTTTTTGTCTATGATACAAAACATCTCTGTTTTTATTACCCATTTAGTTTTCTTTTTAGTATTAACATCATCCTTGTCTTCTATCTGCTTGATTTCTGCTGGTGTTGATTCATTGTGTCGTTTTCTGTTATATTCCTCATTTAAAGATTTCCCCTGTTCATCAGGGTTTGAACGCACATCCTTGATTGCAACATTAACCTGATTCCCATGTTTATGAACCTGTTTGATGCTACCGCCCGATGACATGGTTTAGAGGTATTGTTATCCAACTTTTTGGCCTTCAAACATCTTAAAATGCACCCCAACCCCCCTAGCAAACTCAATTTTGGGACCTCTGTATTTATAAAATCCTGCATACGGCCTTACCTGCATATTGTTCTGACTTTAACTGCATATGATAAATGCATACTCACTGAAGTGACATTCATTACAAGATGATCAGTTAAAACTAATAGTGAATATTGGCTAAACGACATGCTCTAACACCAGACATAAGGGATCCTAGACCTTTAACTCACTTCTTGCAGAGTTTGACACAACGTAAAGTTCACACACTCAGGTCAGACTCAGTTCAGGATAAACACACTGCAGTTCACACGCGGTTCAGAGCGAGTCGCTGCGAGACACGGTGACTGATCAAAGACTTCCTTGATGTTCCTGCGTACGAGTTATGACTGAGGTACAAAGGATCAGAGATGCTCCTTTCCTCCAGGGATTTAAAAGTGAGCAATCCAGAACACCTCAAATCAGAAGAAAGTGGGCGCTGGTGTTTCTGGGAGGCTAAAGAAAGAAACAAATCTGTCATATCAGTCATATGTCATCACATTCCTCAAGGCAAGCTTTGAATGATGGCTCGACAAAGACTCGTCTGTGCGGTTTTATGGGCCGTACAGACAGATCCATCTGAAATATCACACCTCCAACATCAGAAACACGGATCACAGCACTGTGAGAGCCACTGCGTTTCCCTATTACCCAGCATCCTCGACTATTAGCTGAACAACAATTCAGCCTTCTGTTCGCGGTTGTGTTTGTTAAACGTCTCCTTCGGGACACTCAAATGCACTCTCAGCGTTTGTCCTTATTTTACCACCACAGTGCACTACGCATAAATTGGGCCAATTTCTGTCCTTCCTTGGCCAACTGTCTCCTGAAATAGCAGTATGGATGTAGTCAGTGTCCCCATGGTAACTGAGCAAGTACAGTCCTGAGATCCAGCGCTGAGGCTCCAGAAGCCTCCATTACGGCTCTGCTGTTTATCTTAGATAACCGGTCCAGAGGGAGCCGTTCCAGGTCCAAATGGAATATCCTTGTCTTGTCTGGAGGAACGTTTGCTTTTTGGCTTTAATTGGAGGCAAGAACAACAAAGGAACATATCTCATCCTGATTCCCCTCTAGTCCTCTGTTGTTTTCTATACTTTGTGTTTTTCTTTGCCATTTACATTGTCTTTCATTAGAGCGGTAGTCTGAAGACAGTATATGAGAAAATGGGCCATGTGTACAGAGTCTTCAGCCTGGATCATTCATTCTCATACCCTGCAGTTAATCTCTTGACCATTACAGACACATCAATCCTTATTTGCAAGAATGCATGAATGAAGACTAAAGTCCACGAAGCTTGCTGGTTGAACTCTGTTTGCATCGTTGATTATTATTTTTCTGTCGGTCACTGTAAAGCTGCTTTGAAACTATCTGTATTGTATAAAGCACTACACGAATAAAGGTGACTTCACTTGATAACTACAAGACTTAATCAATAATCAGACAAAAGCCACTTAGTTCCCTTGAGTCAAGAAGATCAGCATTATGCCGACTTGTTAAATGCAGTTTTACGTTATCTCAGTGTTTTGAATTCTCCATGTTGAGAATTGAATAAATAAGCATAGACATCTTTTTCCAGGGTAATAAAATACTAGGGGTGTAACGGTACATGTATTGGTCCTGAACCGTACGGTACGGATGTCACGGTTTGGTGCATACAGTCAGTCACAGGCGATTCACACTCCAATCCAGAAGGGGGTGCTCACAGTAATGCAACGCTGTTTGCTACCAGTGAAGAACGTGTAATCTCTCAACCAGTGTTTCAACTGTGGAACGATCAATAAAACAGCTTGAGAATAATATCTCACGTAGCATTACATTTACCTCAGGCAGGTCATTCAGTGTCCACAACATGTCAGTTCACTAGAGAAATTAAGTCTAGATGAGCGTTTCATTACATATATGCACTATATTAGCTTATTCATTACATTTACTTAACCTGTTAGTAATGTCTTGATTATTTAATGTACTGTATGACAGCCACTGTGTAAATGATTAAACTTCAAAAATGAATTGTAGAAGAAAATTAACTTTAGAAGTTAATGCAAAACCTGCCTTATGTGCAATTTACATGTTTTCTTATTTTTATTTGAGTGTTGATTATTATATCTAAAAACAAATAGCAACTGAATTTAATAGTTTGTTATTATAGTGATATCAAGGGGCTCCCTATATAGTTTACAGCATTAGCTAAGATCATTTTATCCTTAAGAAAATTAATTATAATTTAATTTATTTAAACACAGAGAGACATTTCTAAAAAAAAAAGGGGGGGGGGGTCATAAACTGTATTATTTTATAATGTTTCCTGGGGTGCAATGATAATGTTAATATGCTTTTTATATCAAACATTATCATAATTTAGAAATAAAAGGCATTTTCCCTACCCTGATTTTATCCTCTGATTTGAACGCTCTGATTTAAGGGGCGTGTCTGCTGAGACTTCAGTGTAAACGCCCACTGCTGTGATTGGCTGACATCTCTGCATATGAAATATGAAAGTATTACTCTCTCATTTAGTGCGTTTTTACTATTACAGCTCTCAAGGTTTAATAATCGTGAAAAGTGCTGCATTATATTTACATTGTGGCATGACAGGTTGCAGTGATGATCATTGTAGTCGATCACAGACATGATGTTTAGCGAATGAAAGCAGTGATCTCGTCATTGAAACTCAATTTCTGCACACTAACTAATGCTTTCATCATCACTAACCATGCAATCACGATATAAAGAGATTTGTTGAGTAAAACACATTGAATAAAACAACATTGCAGTGATGAAGTAGGCATTGATTTCTTCTGTGGAGGCGGAGCTTCACCTATCTATAGACACATTCCAGGATCAGTCGTTCTCTGGGTCTGGTGTCAATAAAAGCTTTTATTGGACTTACAAGGACGATTTCAGTTCTTACAGGATATTCTTATAGTACAATGACTGATTTCTCAATTCATGACCCGTTTAATAATAAAAAAGCAGTTTTATGTTTAGTTTTCTCCCCCGTGATTTAAAACCGAGGTACATACAGAACCATCATGTTTGTATACTGTTACAATACTATACATAAATATGAAGAAATTTTTGCCAAAAAAAAAAAAAAACTATGACTAAAACAAAATCTGATATGATGTACTTCAGTTTAATTCCTGTTTCATGAACCTGTTCCCCTCCCTCCATGTGCTTCACTGCCTTATCCAATAAAGCAAGCATGTACAATCTTCTCCCCACCTTACTGCAGAGTTTATCTCCAACACCGCCACCTTTCTGAGTGTCTAGTGATCCTGAAGACTTTGATTAGCTGCTTCAGGTGTGTTTAATTGGGTTTGGAGCTAAATTATGCAGGACAGTGACCCTCCAGGAGCAGGACTAGACACTCCTGCAATACAGGCAATAAAATGATTTAAAATAAACGTTCACCAGATAGAAAAAAAAAAAGTAATGTATGTCTAATAGGGGTGTACGTACCTTGGTTTTGGGGTCACGGTTCGGTACAATTTTGGTTCAGTAGGAAAAATGGTCACATTTTAGTTTAGGGTCCAGTTCTCACTATTAACTATGACCTTTTCCGCAATAAACTCCTAATTACTGCTTATTAATAGTTAGTAAGATAGTTGTTAAGTTTAGGTATGAGGTAGGATTAAGAATGTAGAATATGGTCAAGCAGAATAAGGTTAATATGTGCTTTATAAGTACTAATAAACAGCTAATATCCTAGTAATATGCATGATACTAAGCAACTAGTTCCTAGTGAGAACTGGACCCTAAGCTAAAGTGTTACTGGACAGAGGAACAAATCCACAATACTAGGTTTCAAATCACAGTTTGTTCCAGTTAGTGGCATTTAGTCCCCTAGTTGGTCAGTACAGCCTCCTATAGTGTAATAAGCACTAAGTAGTAAACAGAATGCACTCTTGCATAGGTCATTATTGCAGGGCTGATAGAAATGGGTTGTATTTGGTCACAATTAGCTATAAAACTGAAAAGCATCTTGTGTTATAAAAGTCCAAAACAAAGAGAATAATAAAAGTTGTACATTAGGAGTGCTACTGTTTGCTCCACTTAAACTATATTTAAACATTTAAACTTCATTTTCCGTGGTTCGCTCTGTTTCACACACAGTTGAGTGCTTGAGCCTTACTAAGTATTCTCCTTTGTCTGTGAGCACAGAAAGACACATTCCACATGTGCACACTATCTAGTGGACTTTGTTTTCATGCCCTCAAGTCATTCATGTATGTGCTGTTGTTCTTCTGTTGGTTTTCCTGTTGTGGCGGTTAGCAAACAGCATTGCATTACTGTGCACGCCCCCTCCAGGATTGGAGTGTGAATCAGAGTCCTGCACGCGGCCGGGTGGCCTGCCAAATTTTATGTAACAGGTGGAATAATATTTACGTGTCGGGTGTGGTGCGGTTCTAATTACAGCAGGATTTGCAGTGCTGAGCATTGCATCCAATCGCACTGCATCTGATTGAAAGCTATAGTGATTATTAAAGGGAGCGCACTTTGCTCACTTTATGTATTTAATATAGGCTATTTACAATTTAAATAAAAGTTTCAGAGAGGACCAGCGGTCAGGTAAACACTGTTTAGTTTCAGAAGAGACAACCGTGTTTAAATGCTGAGTGAATCTGATAAAATATTTACTAGCTTTAAGCTTACAGTTAAATATCCCTACTAAAACATTCTTTGTTCTATTATTTACTTGTGTTGTTTAATGCAATGTTTAATTAGATGCAGAGACATAGAAAGCCTAATGTTGGTTTTATTGCTTGTGTTAGAAAAACATTTTTGTCTACCTGATGTAGGAGATTTAATGTGGGTGCGGGTCGGGTCACAGTTTTTATGTCAAACGAGTCGGATCGGGGGCGGGCTAAAATTAGTGTTTCTGTCGGATGTCGGGTCGGTGTGCTGTTAATAACTACAGGTGCAGGGCGGGTTTATCAAACAGGACCCGTGCAGAACTGACTGTATTCGTCATCTGACTGCATGCACCGAACCGTGAAGGTTTGGGACAAATACATGTACCGTTACACCCCTAATGTCAAAGGATGAATCATGTGCTGCCTGTACTGTTTATAATGTGTGCAGTAACCAGCATCACATGAGATAAGGCAGGGCCAGACCTCTTCCTGCTTCAAAGTCACCCTCTCTTTACTGCAGAATGGCAGGAGCTGGCATTCTGTTCTGCAATTAAGGGCCCTTTTATTGCACTCAGCCGTTACGGGTGGGAGTTGAGCGCATTTATGTTCCATCTTCAAATGGACTGCAGCTAAAAAAAGGAAAAGAATGCACAAGAAAAGAGTTTTCCCTCATACAGGTAATGGCTAGAGGTATTACCTCGCTGTTCTAGTATTAATGAGTCGTTTCCTCCACTTAGAGGGAGACCGAGACAGAAAAAAGGAGGGAAAGATAAGAGCCAAAGGAGAATAATAAACAAGAGTAGATCTGGGAGCGAGGGAGCGCTGTAGAAAAATAGTGAATGACATAAAACTGACAGATGGCTGGCAAAGATAGAGAGAGAGACAGACGAAAGACTGATGGAGAAGGACAGCAGACGGCTAGTGGTCTGTCTCTCCAGTGTCGAGAAGCTGACAGGCTGCTGAGGCAGTGCATTATGGGATCTGACTGTAATAGAGACCCCGTTGTGCAAAATTCAATCCCTCCGCAGAATCTGATCCCCTCGGACCCCAAAACACTGTTTTATGGGAACACTATGAAATGCCGGCTTAGGCATCATAAAACAGCACACATGTTATATGCAGTGTTATCCATGAAAACACTTGTGTGATGCTGTCACTGTGCTCCACACAATATCCATCCTGCACTTATTTCTGATGTACGAGTGGATGTGGCCATTGTAATATGAATGTGCAAGGTTTCTGCTGTCATTTGCTTCCAGTTATTTTGCCTGCACAAAAACAGTTTGCTGCTTTATATTGCAAACTGGTATTTATCATATTTTAATTTACTAGCATAATAATAAACACATTGGATTGTAGTGCAAATAGTTTTACAGTTTACTGAACTTCATTACCTTCTGGTTGTTAACCTAGAGAGGCTAATGAATTGGAAGTCTCTGCACACAATCATATAAAATAGCTTAGGGATTGTTTTCGTGTAGTTTTTGGTTAGCATTTTAACCTCTTACAACAGTATAGCCTAGAATACTCTATGCAAGTCAATACACAGGCCTAATACTCATTTTTGTTTGATTGGTGTAAGTATAGGAGAACAATATGATAAGTCTTGGGAATAAACGGGTAACAACCAGGAAAATAGTACTTATACTGTTATGATAGACAACAATCTTAAGTTTGGGTGCAATTAAGCGAGAAAGTGTGCTGATTAAGTTGTTTCAAGGCAAGTAGAAAGAACTATTGCAATCTTTTTTAATAGATTGGGAAATATGCTTTTGTTTCATGCAGTTACAGGGTAAGTATGACATTGCGGGCCGTAAATTAAAGTGGTGCTTTTAAAATTAAAAGTTTCACAAGGTGTTTATGACATAAGTGTTAGCAACGAAATATGATGCACCTCTTTATGGAAAAAAATGTTGTGATGTTATTTCTATCAAGAGGTGCATCAATGTTTGGTCCAGATCTTGTATTGACAATGCAAGAGGTGAGCACTCTGTAAAGTCTCATCCAGCACATCCCAAAGACTTTTAATGAATTTCAGGTCTGGACTCAGAGGTGTCAGTTCATGTGTGAAAATGATTCTCCATGCTCTCTGAACCATTCTTTCACAGTTTTAACCCTGATGAATATTGGCATTGTCATCCTGGAATATGGCTGTGATACGTCTTTCTACATGGTTGTTTAAAAAATAAAAAGCTACACACTCCATCTTTAAGGGTTAAAAGAACAGTTGCCAAACATATAACATGCTAGAAACATAATAATCACTGTAATAATGATCCATTCATAGATTCTTAAATATTTACCTATTAAAGGTGCGATAAGTAGATTTTGAACAACGCTTTTGGACATTGTTGATATTTGAAATCAACCCCTCTTCATTGCTCTGCCTCCAAAACTCACACTCCAATCCTAACCACCCTGCTTTGAGCCGGTCTCGAACCGCTGCCCGAAGCTGCTGGCATGCGAGGCGAATGCACTAACGATGCTGAACACCTCCTTCTCTAGCAGGTGCCAGTGTGCAGTGGTTCAACTGCACAACTCTCACTATCTGGCCACTGTTACACACGCAATACGAGTGGATGTCTGTTTATCACAGCTGATGCGCAACAAAATGCTTCATGAAAAATAAAGCACAGTTGAAGAACGAACGACAAGGAAGCACAAAAAATGAACGTACAGTTCACAAGAGTAAATACAGAGCATTCATTGTTAGTCGCCAACAGCACAGCAGCTCCAGTCAATCAATCCCAGTGTTACTCACAAGAGAAGAGGAATCAAAGCAGCCTCCGCGTCTGTTTTCAGGCCTTCCCACTTAGCACTCTCCAGCACTGGAAAGCTTTTCTAATATAAACCGGGTCCTAAAGTGCTTGCCCAGTCATAAACCTTCATTCCAGTGATATTCTTTTGAGCTCTTTTGTATTGTGTCCCACCTCTTGGTCTGCAGTTTTTTTTTTCCAAATCTCCCTCTTGCTTGTTCTCTCTCCTTGACGTCATGCTCCTCCTAATGCTGATTGGTTAGACGTGTGTTGTTGGTGTCGGCCTGACTAAAAAATACATACCCCACCTTTAACCCTCTGGGGTCTGAGGATTTTTGGGGCCCTGGAGAAGTTTTGACATGCCCTGAAATGTTTTGCTTTTTTCAGTTGTTCATAAACATATTAATGGAAAAAGTGTCATTACACTGTATTCAGCGCAAACTAGGCTACAATAATATGTGAGGAACATGTATGTACATGTTTGTGTTTTTGAAGGAATAACGTTTATACGTGGTTATTGAAAAAACAAAAAAACTTAAGTCACTGAAATAAAGCCAAAAAATATAAATTAAATCTGTGTTCACAAGACTTCTGGGTATTGGAGGTTGTAGACTAGAGTTTTTGCTTCAAAATGAGGTAAAAATTATGCTGCCTACTCCTTCATATAAAACAATAGAGAGATTTAAATTTTCTAAAACATCTTTGGTCAAGAAACACAGTATGCGTGGAGGCGTGAATCATCATGAATAATGGATGATTCTCACCTGAGAAGACATAAGAATCGCATAATGAGCTCTAATGGCCTGCATAAATAATGAGCTCTTTCAGACAGGTAGGCTGTGAAAAAAATTGATCATGTCTCAAAGCTCATTATGGTGTAAATCAAACATACAGAAAAAAAACAGCAATACTGTGAAATATTATTACAATTTAAAATAATGGTATTCTATTATATTCTTTAAAATATAATGTATTTCTGTGATGCAAAGCGTCTGAACAATTATGTTACCTCTATGGCATTTCATACAGTTTAGAAATATTGATTGATTCTCATATGTTAATGTCAATTTTCTATACAGAGGAGTAATATTTATTCAGTATTTATTGTCATCACTATGAACGCTGGATACTGTTTTCAATTCATACTTGTAGCCGGAGGGCGCTCTGTGCACTTTTAGGCCACAAATCCATAGAAGAACCAGAAACTAACTGCATGTCTTCTAGAGCTTGCTAACCATGGCTTTAACATCCAGATAAACACTTTTCAAGACAATAAATACACGATTGAGATGATGAATACACGCTGACTCCGTGGGTGTGGCCGCATTAGCGGATAATGAGCTGAATCACGGACTTCTGACATGGCTCTCTTTTCATACAGATTACATAAACACAGAAGGTTTGTTTTCAATTTAACTTACAAGATTTAAAACCTGACATCTTAACGTTTTTTTAGACATAAGTGTAATTTTTCTGTGATTAGTATTCACTAAGTTACAGTTCATTTTCTGAGAATTATCAGATTGGAGTTCGTTCAGAGGGAGACGAGAGATCACGCATCATGTTAGTTTTCTTTATTTTACAAAAAGCACAACATTTTGTTTTTACTCTGAGTGTATACAAACTCTTAATTGTATGTGCAACATTGACAGAGTATTTTGAGTCTCTTTCACACTGGTTAGAAAAAAATCGCGGTGGTATCGTCCAAACAGCTACATTTATTTTTTTTTTTTTGGCCGGGCAGTGTGTGTGTGTGTGTGTGTGTGTGTGTGTGTGTACACACACATATATATATATATAACATTTATTACTTTCCTTCCTTTGAAATCAAATAACTGATTTCTTGTTGCATCACTGCATCAACAGGAAGAGAATTACAGTAATATAAATGAAGTTTCAAGTGCACAGCCAAAGGGAACAGTGATCACCATAATGGTGAGCTAATCACAAATATTGTAGGAATATCAACATCAATTTATGAAGTCACCTTATGTGATGTTTTTTCAAACTGTTTAGTTGTATTGACAACTGAACATTTGAGATGACTTTGGGAATTCAGTGAATGCAAACAGATAAAAATAACTGCAGAAGTGGAGGAAATGGGTGAAATGTCTATTAAGAATTGCCCTGCCTTTTTGTTTCGTTTGCTTGACAAAAATGGTACTAAAAACCAATCAATTAATCTTAATTTCAGGTTTCTGAGTAAAAACAGCATAGTATGTGAATAGTACAGATTATTAGATTTTTACAATTAATTTAGGACATAAAGTTAACTAAAAGTGTTAGCTAGAATCACTGTTGGATTTTACAGTGTACACAATAAGTGCACTGTATCAAATGATTCATTTAAAAGACAATATAAAGTGGGACTTTTTTAAATCCAATGTAAATTCATGTTCCAGTTTAACTGTTGACACGAGAGACGCAAGAAAAGGCAGAATTAACCCTAGTTGTTATTTTTGGGTGTGGGTTATTTTGGAGTGGAGAAAATCCCATATCCAAATTTGGATGGTAAACAACATTAGGCCAAATGTGGCATGTTGTCAGACTCAAATCAGAATGAACACAGGCCAAGCAGAATGCTGTCAGCGAATGTCCCGCTAAATGACAAGTATATGATTAGTAACAATCCAGGCTCATTCCCAATCAAAGAGTCACAGATTAATGAATGGCACCAGACTCCATCGAGGATGAGCATTTTAATGAGCTGACTGTCACTGGTGACGGCTCAGAAACCTGCTGCTGCACGGTGCCAGCTGTCAAGATTCATGAGATGCCACAGTCAACACAACTGGCACAATGTCAGTGAACGCCACACCAGTGCACAGAAACCCTCACTGTCATGATCGGGTGCATCACACTGATCATGTGACGACACGTTATGTCAAAACTGAGTTCTGATTGAAATTAGGTCTGTCAGACTATGATCTGTCTCGTGGCAGATGGGTCTGGCTCAAATATCTAAAATTGATATCAGATCAATCAAAAAACTTATCAAACAGCCATGCTTCTGTAGCAAAGTCACAGTTAGCTACATTATACTCAGACCAGAAGCTAAAATTATTAAAAGTGCTGTATAAATAAATGTGACATCACTTACTTTTTTATTATAATTTGATAATGGTTGTGCAGCTTAGAGTGGAAAGTGCTTTTCCTCAAGATTCTTTAATTAAAGGGGTCCTTGATTATGATTTGACTTTTTTATCTTTAGTTAGTGTGTAATGTTGCTGTTTGATCATAAACAACATCTGCAAAGTTACGACGCTCAAAGTTCAATGCAAAGAGAGATATTTTCTTTTACAGAAATCACTTTTTAACATCACTTTTTTGACATCACAAACCCTTAAATTTACATAAACCCCGCCCCCGAGAACACACAACAAAGGGGGCGGGGCCATGTTGGGCTGCTTTAGAGAAGAGGAAGAGTTGTTGTAGTCGAGTGTTGTTGTCATGCCGTCATTTTACACCGGACTGCTTCACAAACGAGGGTTAATTCAACACTGTATGAGATTCTCCAGCTTTGTTGTTGTTGAACTTTTAAAGCTCCGCCCTCTTCTGAAAAGGGGATAGGAGCTCATTTGCATTTAAAGGGACACACACAAAAGCGTTTTTGCTCACACCCAAATAGAGGCAAATTTGTCAAGCTATAATAAATGATCTGTGGGGTATTTTGAGCTGAAACTTCACACACACATTCTGGAGACACCAGAGACTCATATTACATCTTGTGAAAGTAATAGA